>NW_017259306.1:1857404-1861599 GCF_001594045.1 Atta colombica | reverse complement strand
ATAAATAGGATTTGTTGTATATTCTGCCTTAATAACGCCAAGTTAAACACTATTATCCGATTTGATGTTTTCAATTTCAAATTTAATTAATTTTAGTGAGGATATAATTTTTATTTCGCGATGAAAACGATTGTTGAATAGAAAATACGGACATAAAAAATCTATGACGATATCTGAAAATCGTCTTAGTTATTCTGGCACTTTTTTAAATATCTTTTAAACTCCCATGTTACTACAAGACATTTCGAATTGCGATTGAGCGAGAGTTTAACTAAATCTTCCGACTTGCGCATATTCCTACATAAGTCTAATACTTTCACTACTAAGATGCTTATCGACGACTCCGTTTTTAATGGAAAAAGCCGATTCTATTCATAAAAATATAGATGAAACATTAATCGACAAGTAATTGTAAATAATCATCATTTATAATTTGAAAACTTTATAAAATTCATAATTTGAAAAATACACTGAATAAAGATTTTTTTTTCTACAAAGTATATCATCTCTAATTCTACATCTCTAATTCTAATTTGAAATCTTTTTCTTATTAAACAATAAAATTAATAATAAATGCGAGCACATAAGAGTAAATAACTGCTATTAAAAATGCACTATAATAAAATATATTATGATAATTAAAATATCATTACATATGTAATGCAATTAAGTTTCTTTTTCTTATTAAAGATCCTTAAAATAAAGATTCTTCTTGTTAGAGGTGATGTACAATGATACTTTAAAAGAAAAGAAGTTAATAGCGCGTTGGACTTTGGAAAGATATCATTATTATTTATCAAAACATTAAGAAGAAGTTTATCCAGCTTTATAATATCATTAGCGTGCAATTGCGTGCGCGCGCATGATTAGGGAATGCATTCTCTAGCAAGTATCATCTCTATCTACAGTAATTTCCTCCGGGAGACGAAGGCAAACTTGTCTCTCCCTCAGCTCCCTCCCTCTCTCTTTCTCTCTCGTTATCCACGCAGAGCACTTTGGTCGCGACTGGCAAAACAAATATGTTCTTCGCTGCAGATAAATATCCTCTGCGAGTTCTGGACAGTCGATTATTTTTATTGATACGATGATCGCGCGTTGATGCCGCGGTACTCGCGAAAACATGGCGCATTAGCGTTACGATACACCGCCACGGATGCATCACGCTAGAAGGGAATCCCGTCCACGGGGAATACGCCGGCTTTCTTCGTGATTATTCGAACGGCAGCATCCCTCGAGATGTTCCCGCGCGCGCGGATCTAAAGTGGCATGTAAGTAGCGAGTTATTACAAGAGTTATGCTCAACGTCACTCAACAGCGAGTTCAAGGACGAATATCGAAAACTGCAATCATAATCACGAAATATTTGCTTCACCTTGAGTGGCGGTCTTTTTCAAAGGGAACAGAACTGGCAATTTATTTGATACATAAAAGAGGAACGATTTAGAAAGTAATTGCATTAATTCTTCTTATTAATATGTAATTATAAATAAAATATGTGGAATCTTGAATCGATCGCATAATTAGGGATAAATTTTCTTAATATCTCTCTTTCTAATTTTTGATTAAAGTTATAAAAAAACGGCAATATTTCAAGAAATATTATATATAAACAAAATTTTAATTCAAATATATCAAAATAATGGGCTATTCGAACTAAGTTAGATGTCAAAAATTATAGGAAAACAAAGTAAAGTATAACAAACTAATATCAAAAATATAATAGTACAAGAGAAAAAAATATCAAATATATCAGATTCATTTTACCTGATTGGCATATGAAGATTTATCTAAAGTTTTATTCATTATAAGCGTGAGGTGAAAGTCAGATATTTTTCTTCGAGGATTATTTATGTTTAAATATCTTTTTACTTTATCGCTTGAATCGAGCACTGATCAAGTTATTGCATAAAATTGCTTTTTATATCGTAACCGAGAGATTCTCATGGTAATGATTAAAAAAAAGTGGGACTCCAATATCGTGGGACAGATAAGATTAATCAGATGAAGAATATGAATGATGTCGAAACGCTTTCGGCGTAAATTTGAGGAATAATATTCATCGACGCGCCGGATAGTCGTCGATAGTTACGAATCCATAATGGACGAATAATCCTCTTCGATCGGTCGAGCCGCCAGCGAGCGAGATCGGAGGAAGCCCCGGCAGTAATGGCTATATGCGATTGTATCCACCATAGTGTGGTGTATAGGTAGCGACAACGTGCCCCTACAATCTTAAATGAGGAAGAGAGGCGGTCAATCCTTTACGGTCGAGCATGATTTTCTACCCAGATATTTCATTTCCGACAAACCCGTTCCCTCGGGCGATTAATCGCCCGCTATCGGCGCGCGTGGCGAATCCGCCGATTAGGGTCACCGATACGCCGATATTGGAAAGTATCGACCATCTACTTCGCTTTTAACATCGATTGTATGGCATAATGATATTTAATTTAATACACTTTGATGAACGATACTCTAATATCAAACTGTAGATTTTATACTTATATTATACTGAGAGAAATATGTACTAAATTTTAATAAACATTTGTTTGAATAGTCCTAGTTGAATATTTACTGAATGTAAACATATGTATTTATTTGAACAAAAATAATTAATTTGATATAGGAACTATTAATTTTATATATATCACTTTTTTTATTTAGCAAATTGTTAATATAGTATTATATATAAACAAATATTTGTTAAAATTTAGTAGATTTATTCTCAGTGTATAAAAACGAGATAAATGATGCAAGTTTTTCTTAAATTGTTGTTTATTTTTCATTGTTTTTATTCTCGATTAACTGATATCTATCAAGACTTTTTGTTAATGCATATCTCGTAGCATTGATAGTTTCATTCTATCAAGATAGACGAGTAATAAAAATATCAATACATTTTTTTCAGATGCAACTGATTTTAAGAAGAAAATTTCAGAGCGCGATTTGTGGAATCAGAAATGTTATATAAATTCACATGAAATAATTAAGATCTGCTTCAACTAAAAATAATAATTCTTTATACTTAATTAAATTAATTTAATTTATTTTCTCCTTACAAATTTTATTAAATTAAAAATATATAACAAAAAAATTGTAAGAATAAAGAGATAATATGTGAGATTAAATCACATTAAACTCATATATTATTTCTTTATCCTTATGATGTTTTTTACATCTATGCTATATGTTTTTCACTACTTTCTCTTGTAATATTATATGATCTTAACTTCTTTTAAACCGGAAATATGCGACTTGTGATTATCTGTTCAGTTAGGTATCGACAAGTATTATGTCGATCGTTCTCTCCAAGACTATCACTAATATCTTAGCTATCGGCGATCATTAAAGAATAACCTTCCAACTAAAGAAGAATATCTTTGAGAATCGACTTGACTCTTATCCGATCGTGAAAACTAACGATGCGTACAAATATGGTGCACGAGATATGCATCGATGAAATCAATCAACTCAAATTATTATCGATTGCTTCTTAGATATCACAATTGCAGTAATATCCTACAGTTATTACGTATCAATTATGATTGCGAAATATTAAAACATTGAATTTCAGCGTAGGTCACATAAGAGATCCCCATTACTTTTCACTCGCGGTGTTTGTTTCTTCCTTTTGTTTTTTCAACTTCTAGTTCATCAAAGCATACGATAACGTATAGATTTCACGTCATCATTATGAATGTTTACTGTGGACCGTAGAGTATTTCGAAGCGAATCATGAATTTTCGAAGCTTTCGATTCTCGTTATGGGAATGCGAGAACCCCTCTTCGCCGTATGCCATATTAATTCAGGAATGCATCGAGCATGACTGTCTTGATTTTAATGAGGTTTAACGAGGATTTCCTTTCTTATTTTCAGCTTTTGTTTATCATTCGAGCGGCCACTCGATTTATCGATCTCTCTTTTGCGTTCGCGTCCATAGAATCTAACGTGCTTCGGAATTAGATGCGCACCCTCGAGTTATTTCTCTCGACTTATCCAACGAAGGGGAACGATTTACTGCTCCTTCTTTTTCTCCGCGTAAATTTGTTGATAAAAAATCTCTGTCTTTGCAACATTTTCAATTGTGTAACGAAACTTACTTTTATTCCATCATAAACTACATATCGAATATTTGTACAGAAAAATGCATACTTTAAGCAAATAATAATAACTATATATATATATATATATATA
>NW_017259306.1:1846389-1857220 GCF_001594045.1 Atta colombica | reverse complement strand
ATAATCGTTTCTTAAAAGAAAGAAAATAAAATGAGTAATAAATTTTTTTATAGCAATAAAATGATGTTTATCTGTATATAACTGTGCTGCATGAATAAAATGCAGAAAAATTGACTTTCTTATGACTGTTTTCACCAATGTAGATTAACTTTAATCTCGATTCAACTTTCTCTTCATCTTTTTCTAATTGTAAGAATTAGAAAAAGATGAATAATAAATTGAACAGATTGAAGTTAATTTGTGTTGAAAATGGCATCGAAGTTAATAAAAGTTAAAAAAATGTAAAAATACTATATATATAAAAAGATAATTTTTTAAATTTTACATATTAAAATAGATACTAGAATTTAACTGATAGAATTTAATTGATAGAATTTAATTGATACTATAACCTTTTTTTTTTTACTATATATATCATATTAAAAACGAAACTTACAGAGACTAACAGATTATACGGTATTGAATGGCATTTTCTCAAGCAAAGGATGGCTGATAAATAAAGAGAAGTAAGCTCCATGAGCGGATTATAAGTCTAAATACCGAGACCGAACCTGTCTCATTTGATGATTGACAAAAATGCGGTAGCAACCAATGCGCTTGTTCCCGGCTGACGAAGAGGAGCGATCGAGACAAAGACGACGCCGCTGTCTTTTGAAACGTCACGATCTTCATAAAGAAATAGAAAGAACGCGGCCGTAAACCAACGCGCAGTAGAGAAGCACGAGGGTGCAGAAGAGGGCCCGGGTGACGGCGAGGGAGTGCGCAGCCGTCGTCGTCGTCGTCGCCACCACCAGGGCAGATTTAATAAAAGCGTCTTTATTGCCAAACGCGAGTCTCCGGTCGGTGCGTTATAGTTGCACGCGCGCATCGTCTTTACGACGAGCGATTAAAATTGATATTAACACTCTAACGTTACCCCCGCAATAATCTCGGCCCCGTCGCTGTCGGCAGGCCGCCAGCCATTACCGGCTTCTCCTGAAACGACCCGACATGACGGTCAAGCCGGACTTGAATGACGATTTTGCGCTTTATTTCTCAGCATTCGCCCATACTTTTATCGGACGACGTACATCCGCCGACGGTGACGACATTGCTGACCGACGCGGCACGGGTGTCGAGTAATGCCATCGCCATAAACTCGCCTATATGGTAAGGCAAGTTTCTTTCCGCTTTGACGAACGATTGTAACGCAATAATTGTGCGCAATAATGTTATAAACAAAATGTTTAATAAGTAAATACTTATTGTTCGATACATAATATAGACCAGTATTCATAGTCAGATCTTATATTCAAGACCGTCTTAAGTACGGTCTTAAGAAGGTCACGAATCAATTAGAAGACTGCATTAGCATCTTAAGATATTACTTAAGACAATCTTGAAATAAGACTCGATTGGAGAATGAATAAATATCGACATTTTCGACCATTGTATGGAATTTATTATGATTAATATTTGGAATTTTTGCGAATTTTATACATTTCGCCTTTATATGTTTTTGAATCGTGCATCAATATTATTACTTGATCTTAAAACACGATTTGTTTATATCAAAGAGAATGATTAAAAATCACAATCCGTGATTGGAAAAAAACAATGAGTTATTAAAAAAATGTAAAATATGAAGTAATTATATTTTTAATAGATGTACAGTGAGAGCAGTATTCGTACAAAGAAATTTGTTATAAAAAAAAATCTTATTTGTAGAAAATAAACATTAATTAGCAATTTTACAATGAATACATTCTATTCTAATATAAATAAAGCAAGTATTCCTGATTTCAGAAGTTAAATTTCTCATCTGTATGAATACTTTTTGAGCATTCAAACAATATAATTTTTAATTTTCGCTTACTTTTCAGATGATATATTTTGTATAATTAATACACATCTTTTGGTATATATATATATATATAATTTTGGTATATATAATTTTGAGAAACATACAGTCTATTTTATTCTTTATAAATAAATTGTTAATTATCCAAGAAATGATCAATTAAATGTTGAATCGATATCAAATTGACGTTAAAATCATCGTATTTATATCGATTCGACATCGATTCGATGACTCATTTCTCGCTCGGACAATATTTACTTTTTAAAAATGAAGTTTTTTTAAAAAATATTTTTTCTGCACAAATACTTTTTGCTTTCATTGTATATAAATTTCGATGAAACATGGCAAGTCATATGTCACAATAATTTTTCATAATAACACCTTCAAAAGAGTGATAGATTATGTTTGTATTCTCTTAATATTTTCCCCATAAAATACGTGTTCGACAAACCGAAAGTAAAAAAAGTATTTCGTAATAATTCGTTTTTTTTTTGAGGACAGATTCTCGAATTCTCGAATTCTCGAATATTTATTTTTTACGTTAAGACAAAGAACACATCGGTGTGTTGTATTGCGGAACATTGCTCGTTGAAAACCTAAAGTATATTGCCTGCGAGATTCGATGACGGGATAAGGGCGCACGATCTTGTCGTTATGTGTTTCGTTTCGCGACATATAGAAGCACTTTATAGGGACGACGGATACGTCGCGGCCAATACGATGCGCGTATCTCGTCGTACTTTAGTTACTGCTACTCCCCGCGGTCCTCGTATTTTTTTTATAAGACCCATATAAAAAGTATCGTAATATATGACCTAGCCGTCTCGTAAAAATAAACGGCATCGCCGCCGATAACATGTTCCCCTTCGGCGCGACGTGTCATCCCCTCGCGAAAGCCACCCCCCGAGATCCAGGCGTTACGCTTTCGCCAGGCCGAAGGGATAAATCGGGATTATCACGCGTTTCGTTAATTCGATCGTTCGGAATTCGCGCCGGTACCGATCACGCCTATAAAATCCGACCCCCGTTGAAATCTATTTTCCCGCGTTGAACTCGCGGCAACGCTTGCGTTACGTAAGATGAATTTTTCTATGAAACCTTCGAGTAATCGAGAGAGTACCTCCGAATCCTCGTGACGTGATAATAATAACCTCGCAGTATGTCGAAAGCCTGAAGGATCATTGGACCACCACACGGCACGGCACACGGAGGCTTCAATGGCGCGCGGCAAAAACCTAATAGCATCCTGTTTTGTTTAGTATTTTTCGTTT
The DNA here is from genome assembly GCF_001594045.1 of Atta colombica. Taxonomy (NCBI): domain Eukaryota; kingdom Metazoa; phylum Arthropoda; class Insecta; order Hymenoptera; family Formicidae; genus Atta; species Atta colombica. Next base: position 1,854,109 of record NW_017259306.1, on the reverse strand, counting down.
TACGTCGAGATGCGCGTGAGAGAGAGAGAGAGAGAGAGAGAGAGAGAGAGAGAGAGAGAGAGAGAGAGAGAAAGGAGGAGAAGGAAGAAGAAAAGGGGGAGAGAGTAACAGAGACCGAGAAGAAAGAGTGAAGCTGCATCTTTCCTGACCCCTCGTCCTGCTGACCATCTCTTCCTCTCGCTCGAAGAATCTCCGACAAAGGAAGCCGCCGCGAGCTTTGGTAACATGCCTTCGGGACTCCTTCGGCAATGTTTCCCTGGAGCCTGAGATATATTGTCATAACGAAGAGGCCGGGTTAGACTATGCAGGGATACTTCGCTTTTAGTCCTCCGTCTCTTCTCTCTTTTTCCACGCATCCAACCCCCATTCTTTTCCTCTCTTACTCTTTTGTACTCGTCCACTTTGCAATTTTCCAGAACGATTTCATTACGTGAGAATTTTGGTTTTTTTTTCTCGAAATGCACGATCAGTCTCGATACGCTGATCCACTCAACAATACCGTATATCCGGAACCAAATCAATTCAGAGATTAACAAATGATGTAATTTGAAAGGAAGTAAATAACAAAGATAGTCCTAACAAATTGGATGCACACACAGAATTCAGAAGATTTTTCAAATCCCGGTTGAGGTAATTTTCGCAATAAATCATTTACACGTAGAAAAATACTTATAAGTAGTATACTGGGAAAAATGTTTTATTCTATGAACCAAAATTTTGTTGCAATAAAAATTTGATTGAAATAAACCGAATAAAAATTTTTAGTTAAAATGTATCGAATAAAACTATAATTTTATGCGAATTAAATGATTTAATTGGTATAAACAAATATTTTTGTTATTTATAAAGCAGAAAATCTATTTTGCAAAAGCAAATATTTTTGCTGTAAAAATAAAATATTTGGTTGCTGTCAAAAAATACCTCAATTAGTTTTTGCTAAAGACATTACATTTTTTTTTCTAGTGTATTTGTTTTAAGTATTTTCACATCCGCAATAAAATTTATTCAAAATATATTCTAGTAAAAGTTTAATATCTCAATCAAATTATTAAATTAAAACAAATTCGATTTGCTTATTAGGTATATAAAAAGTCGTTCCTTCAATCAATTTTATAATATTCTTCAAAAGAAAATAAATTCTTGTTTAGAGTACATAATAATGAATTTTTCTAAAATTTGTAATACGTATATTTTAAAATTATTAATAAGAAAATATTCTTCGTTAAAAACCTGTTACTTAAATAGAAGAAAATTAATAAAGTAGACAAACACATTTTTCTTAGCAATAGACATGATGCTTTTTTTCTTTTTTAAAAATGCTTATTAGCATCAATAATATTAAATTGCTTACCAATCACTCCTTTAGTTTAGGACTGCAATCAAGATCGACAAATAATCGATATACAATTAGTTTGAACTGGAAATTGTATATAAATTCACAAGAAATAGACGCCTTAACTGAATATATTTTTTTTCATTCAGGTATGTCTAATTTTATTGGTCAATTTTTACCTAATTTTTTAAATAACAAATTTAACCCATCAAATTATTTTGAAGCATGCTGAAACATTATATAGTAAAAAAAAAAAAGAAAAGAAAATTGCATCAGATGCATCGTTATTGCGAATATTCCTTTATCAAAAGTACTTGCCAGTTAAAAATCAGTAAAAATCAGTTTTTTTTATAACTGCGGGAGTCGAGAGAGCGTTCGGCGATTTTTTTTTACACAATAACGTTTCTCTTACTCAGCGTGTTTTTTTTCCTTGGGTTGTACGCGGCTGGTTCGTTATTTGCACTCGCTTTTGCGATCGCGCTCTCATTGTTCCCATATGCCAGTAACATTTTTTTGCGGCGCGCGTAATTAACCGCGCAAATGTTCATATTCATCAAGGAACAATAACCTTGTTAGCTCGTGGTCGACCTGCGGCTCTATAGAATGTACAGTGCCCGGAAGGCATGGCGCGATTGACGTATTGGATTGATAAATATCGGGGAATGTCGAGCGTTTCAATAGTCGCCACAACATTTACAACCCCTGCTCGTAGGCGCGACCGCGCACTCCCGCAATTTTGCGCAAAATCAGATAGATTTTCTCTAACCGTAACTTTCCGAGTTCCGAGACGATCTCGCGACGTCTAATGATCGAAATCGCGGGCGTTGCTCTTCGAAATATTGGAAAAATGTCAGACGTTCCGCATGTATGCCTCGCGCCGTACTGCAGACTATAGATAGACTATCGGCGACGCACACTTGTTGAACGCGTGGTTTATCTTGGCCTATAGATCACTCAGAGTCTAACGAGCCTTCCCCAGTCTTTTCCCTTATTGTTCACCTTATTCGTCTCCTTATTCGCGAAATTAGTTTTTAATCGCGATTAACGCGATGTTATTACAATCAAGCTGTAGAATACTATTGTAATACAATTGTTTGCGTTATTTTTTTCAATTTTTTTAGGATTTATTTACAAAAGAGAACATATTTATTCTAATTAATATCCAATTTAAAGTTAGACGGCAGATGTGCAATGTTATTACTTTATTATTCCTTTTTTTAAAAAATCGCAATATATATCTATAAGAAATGTGATAATCAGAAAAAAATTACCGAAAATCGAAATGGGAAGATGTATGAATTATTGCGAAAAATGAAATTATTTGCTCCCAGTAATAAAATTCAATTAGTTTATTTATTTTGTATAGCTAAAGAACCTGCAGAATTACAAATCATACATTTTTCGATAAAAAGATATGTATTATTGAAACCCTGTAATAAGCGCGTTCGAAGTTCTGCGCCCCAAATTATGCACCATTTAATGCGCCGTTCTCCATTCGATCGAAATTTCCGTAAATATTTATCGATTATTGGATCTTCGTTTCAGAGAATTTCTCAGATCGATATTATCGCGGTACAAAGTTTCGAAATTCACGATACGAACGGGATATCTGTCCGAGTAAGACACCTACTTCGAATTTTCGATCGAATTCGCTAGTCTCCCCAATTTGGTGGAAAGTGCATCGCGATAATGTAGGTACGAAATTTCGCACGAATAGAAGGAACATGGCGGCGACAATGATTTGACTCCGCAGGCAGTAGTCCCAGTTGAGAGCTTCTCTCTCTCTCTCTCTCTCTCTCTCTCTCTCTCTCTCTCTCTCTCTCTCTGCTTCTGTCTTTCTCTCTTTATTCTTGTATTATTCAAGTCGCCATTATTGGACCCCCTTGGTCCGGCTGTGCGACACGCTCTCTCACCCCCGCGGGACGACGCAATTGCATCTGCTCGGAATGAGAGTAGACGAGAGGGGTAGGTCCACTACTCGCCGTGTATCGCAGCCGTATTGAAGGAGAATACTGGGCGTTTAACCCCTCGATGTGAACTTCGGATCTAGTTACTTAAGTTCGGTGTAAATAAAAGGAGGAGCGTAATTTATGGCGGAAGAGATATCGAGACGTATAAGACCGCAGAAGGAATGAGTAGCTGCGGGGGAGGAGGGAGAATAGGAGGGCAGTGGGGGCGATAGCTAGAGGACGGAATAAAAATGAAATGCGCACGGAGTCATTGATCTGGATGGGACAGAATAAAATGGGAAAAGAAAAGAAAGGAAAGGAAAGGAAGTGAGCGAAGAATGGGTCGCAACATTCTACTTATTCTTTTAGGCATGAAATATTATTGTAATGATTCTCTGCCTTCGTCTCTCACATATCTGAGTCTAAGAAAGATGTGTTCAGAAATTCTCTCTTTTCTCAAGACAGCAAAAGTTCCAGACCGCGCGCTTTTAAAATAAATTCAGTACTCCAGATGAAAACACGTGAAGTAACATTGATCTTCGACATATATTTTCAAATAATTCTTTTACCAAAACAATCAAGTATAAAACTATATAACGATATTCTCTGTAATAAAAGATTCATTGGATTGTCTTGAAGTAATTATATATTTCGAATTTTTAATTAACTTATAAAATTTGAACTAGCAATTGTATAAATTCGCAATATTACTAGGTATGAAGAACCTGGTCAAATAATTCCACTCATGTGTGTTTATTTTAAATAAAATAACAAAGTTTGTTTTCTTAGTTGTAACATACACGATTTTCTCAAAATTTCTCAAAATAATCTCAAATTGTTTCTCTTATTCTCTCATGAGATACATTTATAAGGTTTTAGCAAATTAAATAAACGTATTTCTAACGATAAATCAAAAGAGTAAGTTAACCGATAAATGAGTTAACTAAGTCAGTAAATGTCAGTAATTATGAGTAATAAGGTAATTTGTCATTTTTATAAGCTACAGCGATAATTTTAACGATAAATTAACGGGATCTTATCGCGAAACTCAAAACCTGCAAACTTTTCTTCACGCGATTCCGAGGTCAGTACTCCAGACAGGTCGCCTCATATCGCGTCTAAATTAACATTTATCCGATGCGTTTTGTCTTAACGAGAGCACGCAAATCACGAGAACCACGTACGTAATTGTAGGTACCGGGAAGGATGGGAGGAAGGAGGGAGGGAGAGAAAATCGTTGAGAATCGCAATCCCGTGGCCTGACATAAATTAGTCGTGGCTTAAATCCCGGTCTAATCCATCATAAATAACTCCGTACAGATGCGTGTACATGCGTGCGCATGGGGATTCCGTCCCCTAAATTATTTCGAAAAGATCGTGGCCCACGTGCTGCATCGTCGGACGCGTATACTATATACGCACGCAGTACATATCCGACTAGTGCTTAACCACCTGCCAAATACACGAGACATTTTTTAATCTGCATTGACGATTTATTCGTGCGGATCGAGCATTCGGTAGTCTGATACTTTGCGAGGTAAAAATGTTTCCATTGCTCTCACGCGCGTTTTTTTTTTAAAACTATGTTTTAAACCAGGTAAATGATAATCGGAATATTTTCTGTCTTCCGAATGAAGGCTAATGGAAGGATGAACACAAATGACGTAAGTTAATTGACAATTGATAGTCAGATGATTAAGCATCTAATTTTCTTGTTAATCGTGTGAACTTGATCTGCATGATCAATGCTTCGCGATACAAGTCACGATGAAGAAATAAATTAATGTGTAAAATATACAAGATATTCCCGATTAAGCCGCAAAATTTTAAATATGTGAATTTAGGATTTCAAAAAACAGACAAACAAAATTTTTCTTTAGAATTTTACTCGCAAATGCTTTGTTTAAGAGATACTGATTTTTCAAGATACTGATTTTACAGAATTGTAGGAATGAATAATGTCGTAATATCTCTTGATTTTATTTGCTCTGAAGTAAAAAGTGCTCTGAAGTCCTCATTAATGACCTCTTCAATCATTAAAACAGAGAATAATGCAAGTGTACGGAAGAAATATGGACGAACAGTGTCATTTGTCCTCTCATAGATAGATAAAATGCTCATCTCAGGTCTGGAAGCCATCACTTTGAACAAAACATTTAATAATTCCATTTTTTATTGAGAAGCAATAAAGGGGATAAACTAAGATTATTTCGACGTTACTCATTCCTATAGTTCTGTATATTCTGTATAACTTAAGAAGTTAATATCTCTTAAACATACGAAGAAAACTTTCAGAGGAAAATTTTATTTATTTTGAATTAAATTCACATATTTTGGACATAGCGGTTTAACCTGGAAATACTTGCATAATAAACAATAATAAATGAAAAGCAATAAAAAAATGTTCAACAAATAAACGAAAAAGGTTACATAATTTGTTAAAATGAACTTGGTGCTTAATAATATTTTTATGAAAATTCTTTAGTGTTTTGGAAATGCTCATTAGCATCAATATAATTAAATTACTTGTTAACGTGTGGTATATTACGTGAGTACGTACTCCAGCTTCAATTTAAAACTGTGTCAAGAGCAACAAATAATTGACGCGCACTTTGCTTGAACTGGAAATTCATTCAAAAATATTATTAGATACCAAGGTCTATATAATATTATATAATAAATATTAAATATCATGTTATATAATAAATAATAATATATAAAATATGCAATAAATAATTAAAATTATAAATTCATTGAATATCCAAAATTTGGCTCTCGATAATCATTCAAAAGTACGAGAAAACTGAACGAGCAATACATCTGGTCGCGAACTTTAATTTGTCAATAATTAATGTTAAATGGTCCTATCCGAACTCTGTCTCAAAGTCATAGCTGCGTTGCGCAATATTGCTACGTCGAACCCCGGATCTTTAATATTAATGGATAAGTTAGTAGACACCCTCTTTCCTCGATGTAATGACGTCGATGATGGGCGGCAGAGTCGTTTACAGATGTTACGCACCCATGTATTCCTTATGTTACGTACATATATGTATTGAATACGAGCAGGTGAATAGAAGCGAATATGTCTCTCTAGGATTTCCGTAGTCACCTTGTCTTTTAATACACATTATTGTGTCAAAAAAAGAGATATTCTGTTCGGAAAACGAGATAAGTTTTACATAAGGTAACGTACCTTTTGACTACAGTACGCAATAATTAACGGATGGATACAAACGAAAGATGAACGTTTGAGTTTCATTATTAAAAGAAAAGAAAAGAAAGAAATTGGCGCAATCTACGCATTTCTCCCAATTACGTTTATTAATCCATCGGCAGTTTCGCGACTGTTGAAGGATTTCTTTCGCATCGTGCCGTTTCATCGTTTGCAATTGCTTATCGGGCGCGCGTAACCAGATCGATAATTACGTGTTACTTAATTACTCGTTTCTGCCGGAGCATCAAGTCGCATCGGGGCATGAACGCGAGATCAATTAATTATAACTGACTTACGCGCCGCCATGGCATTTCTCCGTTCGGTAATAACATCTCGTAACGCCCGTAGCTATTAAAACTCTCTCGAAGCGAGACGGCAATCGCGCAAACTCCATTAAGACGCGCGCGCTCTTCGTCGTGTTCTCCGCTATACATCACTACCGCGCTAAGCTTTAAATCGGTCACAAAATTTATATTGAAACATCTGTCGGATGACCATTCTCTCGTAAACGCTCGTAAATTCTACTCGCAAGAAGCAATGATTACTAAACAAAGTTTTTGCACCTGCCGTAGTAGGTACTTATTGTTGAGTGACCTAAGAAAGATTGTAATATTCTGTACCTTAACGAGAAGCAATTTGCTGTTTTAGTGTTGCACGAAGCATTTAATGACGGTCCGATAATTTAAATTAAAAAAGCTTGGAAAACTGTAGGATCCATTTACGAGTTTTGACTGGAATAATTTCCACATTGTATTTTCTTTTAAAAGATTTTAAAACGATTTCAAAAGCGATTAAAAAAGCGATTATTAATTTCTTTTAATTATTTAGTGAATGAGAAAGTTTTTTAAATTACGAATAAATCTTATTTGTACTTGTATATTGTATAATATAAAAATTTTAACAATATAATTAAATATATCTGATAAGTTTATCTATGAGTTCTATTAATTTTTATTCAAAATATGGGTTATAAACAAGTTAGTAAACAAATTAGTGTAAAATATTTTAGTGTAAAATATATTTTTGAGTTCATTATTTGTTTACATGTAATGTACAATATCAAAAATTATTCTGATTAAATGGATTTATATTTTCGGGATCGAAGAAAGGTTTTCAAATAAATAAGAGCTTTATCTTAATTATTTAAACAAAATCACCCGAGTCAGCTGCTGTTTTTTACTTCGTTAGCCAATGAATATAATTATCATATACGTTATATAT
>NW_017259306.1:1835275-1846064 GCF_001594045.1 Atta colombica | reverse complement strand
TATATATATATATATAAATAATATAGAAGAACCCCATCTCATCACTGGAATTCTGAAAGATCAATCTCCATTCCCTTAGATAAGTAAAGGTGTAATCCGCTCAGGTACGGCTAAAGCGATTATGCTTCGCGGCTTCTTCTAATCTAGTCTCGAACGGATAGAGGAAATACGAAGAAATGAAAAGAGGCGCAGAGAAGGCAGTGCGGGAACAAAAAACAAACAACTCCCGTCCGGTTTTCCTGCCGCGTTCTATGCGATCCTTCCTCCTCCATTGTTGCTACTGGCATTTTCCGTGGTATCGATATGAAGGGAAAAAATGAGATAGACGGGAAGAGGACGAATCGTGATAACTAGGGCGTAATGCGGGCAGAGAACCATAGATGGAAGAGACATGAAATGGAGAGCACTCTCGATTTGCCGGTGGCTCGATCTTCCCGGTCGATCTTTTGTCAGGAGCCAGTTTCTCGTAGAAAAGGGGCACTACGATGGAGGCGGCGTATAAGGGCGGGAGGTACACGGGACATAGAGAGAAGAGAAGACTACTGCCGCAGCAGCGGCAGAGGTAGTCAGCGGGGGATGGGAAAAATGGCGAATCTCGTTAACAAGCTTTCGAGGAAACTTGTGGGAAACAAGCTCGAGGCTGGTTTCGTAGCTCAAGTGTACTCGAGTGGAGAAAGCTGAGCGTGCACACGCGTGTATTTTTTTATTTCTCTCTCTCTCTCTCTCTCTCTCTCTCTCTCTCTCTCTTTCTCTTTGCTCTCTCTTTTTTCACTTCTTTTCCGGGATCGTCCCTTGCCCCCTTCTCAAACTCTCTCGTCCTTTCTCTCGTTCTCTCATTCTGTTTTGCGTAACACGCACGCTACATCGCTCAAGCATGCTCGAGTGCTCCACCCTTTACACCGTGATGTTCTCTCGAAAATCCAACCCTTTTTCAGCCAGGCCGACCAATGGATGCTCCCGCTACAATGAGTTGTATTCGCCAATACCTTCATCGCTTTTTTCGTTATTCGTCATTCGAACGGTTCAAAATTTTATTCGTTTCCCTTTACATATCCTCTCTTCGAACAATTTCTTCGGACCATTTCCGGTATACTCGCGCAGACTATTCTCTAGAACGAAAAGATCCGCTCTCTGCTTCGTTTGGTTGTTTCTCTTGGCTTCTTAGCCTCTTCTAGTCATAATATTCCCACTGATATCATGGCGCTCTTTCAATTCCGACCGAATTTGCCGGAGTGCTGCCAGTTCTCGAGCACTGTTGTTGTACACAATATTACGTTCGCAGTTCTTAAGGGATCTAGATTCATGAAATTTTTATATACGTATCTGTTTGAATTTCAGATTTATCTCTTTTTTGTTTTCATTTAAGTTTCTCTTCTTTATTTTGCATTATTATCATTATTTATTAAGAATACGAGCAATGCAAATGCAATGATTTTTAGTACGATATGTATCTAAAGAATAATAATTAAATTTAAAAGAAAGTATAATGAAGATAATCTAAATATCGGCTCAATTCTCAATTTGATAAAAAATTAACACAATGTCATGGCTTATTTCAAGCTATAATTAAATTAACTTTAAATTAACATAATTAACGTTTCGGCTTACAAAGCCTTCTTCAGTGCTACAACGCAGAGATAGCTTAAATTAACGAATAAAAAATAATGGATACAATAAAAATTTAAAATCATCAATGGTGAAGTATCAAAATATAAAAAAATATAAAAAAAAAGTTAATTTTCAAATAAGCAACAATCAGTATCTTTGTTGTATTTAACCGGATCTTTGATTGAAAGTTTAGATTACAGTATTTTATATAGATTATCAATATCATAAAATATTCGTAATTAAAGAATTCTCAAATCGTTTGATATAAATCTGTGACAAACTGGATTCTCGATCTCAACCGAGGAATTTGGCAAATCTATTTTATTAATGAACATAATCTATTATTGAGTGAAGTATCCAAATGTTCCTAGTTTATTGTCATCTGGCGAGATACTTATTGACGTTCTAATTTTTTTATATTTTTTTTTATATTTTGACACTTCACCATTTTTAATTTTTACATTTTCATTGTTTCCATTATTTTAATTTAAAATAATGTATTTCTGCGTTGTAGCACTGAAGAAAGCTTTATAAGCCGTTTGAAATGTTTGTTAATTATATTAATTTAAAGTTAATTTAATTATAGCTCGAAATAAGCCATAACATTTTGTTAATTTTTAAGAAAATATATGAGCATTTTTTACTCCATTGATAAAAAAATGTTCTCGTTATGAAGAGAAATAATACACGTGTATAATGAAAGAAAAATTATTGGTATTTATAACGTGTTACTATAATTATGATTATTATTGCTATAATTTAGTAATAATTATATGTATATAATAATAATTATATATATGTTGGATATAAGGACAATAGGAGTCAAATACGGTCATTCTTGTGCAAACCAATACGATTAACAAAATAACTTTATTAATAATTAATAAAAAATTTTTTGTAATTACAATATTATATTGTCTCTGAGGATGGATCAAAAGTGAGTCGAAACATGTAAGCGGATTAATTATTAATAAAGTTGTTTTGTTGATATTGATTTGAATTACCGTGCTTGACTCCTATTGTCCTGTTATATCCAACCATTTTGTATCATTAAGGAGTCTTTAGAAATTAATTTATATTATATATATGTAATAGTTCTATTAATAAACATAGTTGGAAATAAAAAATGAGTATATAATTATAATTATAATATCAGTAAGTAATTATAGTCACAATTATTAAAAATGTTTTAAATTTTCTCTCACTACAGGTCACGCGACTGTATAACGTAACGTTCTCCGTCCTTCAGCCCTTTACTCTTCGTTCTATTCGTCAGACATTTTCAGTTCCAAGTATTGACTGTGTAGGATCCCCGTAACGCCTTTATGACTTTATGACTTATTTGGTCAGAAAGAGCCCACGCGAGGATGCCAAGAATGTGTGTTTTTTCGCCGAAACGAATGAGAAATTAACGCGAAGCGCATCCCGCGTCGGTTTCGCGCGCGGTACGAACTACTAGTGATGCGCGTGCATATAGATGAGACCGGAACTAGGCGTGTAAACAAACAGACAAACAAGTCGCATTCAACATCCCGCGGATTGTTCTGTGAATTTTGCAGCAGTCATATTCATTTCTGAGATTGGCTTCTTTCAGCTTAGCGTGCTCGCTCGCTCCGCCGTCGCATCGGTGTTAGAAAAAGGGAGGAACACGATTCCATTTATCGGAGATGTGAAGAGAAGTACCGAAATGAAACTCGGAGCGAGAGAATGAAACAACGAGGCGCGGCCTAACTAAAAGAGAGGAGAAAGAACCGAAAGTGAACGTCCAGATATCGATCGATTCATCTTGCCAGCAAAAATTCGCCGCGATTTCACCGCATCGACATAAGCCTACATTTTGCGGAAAATCCGCTCGCCGACAGAATCTAGTTTAGTCCGCGAAATTATATCTATCAGGAAATCGATCGTTGGGCGCGCCTTATCTTATGACATTTGGATAGGATAAGAATTTACGGATTCGCCCGAAAGCAACGCGCGGCGCGATGCTAAGAAGATATAATATTAATAGAAGCTCGAGAAACGACAAGACTTGTTTGGCACACGTATCCTTGACTTAACTATCTGATCTATCTCGTCGGGAAACTTACGATCTCTCTATTGCCCCGTTTGCAAATATTACGGAAGTTGCTTTCTAGCAGAATTTACGATCCCCCCACAGGAAAATGCTACAATTTTCTTGAAAATTTTTTAACGGTGTCGTACAATCGAACGAACAAGATATAAAGTACATATTATCTCATTATTACGTAAAAACTTGAGAAAAATTCAAATAGATTTTATGACTTTTCTTAGAATCCCATGTCCATTTATCTCCGATATCTTCCGTTGCCCCAAACACTTTTAATGAGGTCCCATTTATAAGGCTTTTATCATATCTCTCGTATGCAATCTTAATTTCATTCCTCCGGAAATTGTCTGTGTTTCTTTGAATATTTTTGTTTTTTGAAATAATTGGGCAATTCCCGTGTTATCGCAGACTGTCGGTGAACGACCGGGATTAAAAGATATTGTTAGATAATATAATATCGCGTTTTACAAGCCTGCTTCTCATACCGTCGGGATACCGTCGAATATTATGAAAATTAACAACTTAAAGGGGATCAATTATCCTGGCATGATGTCCCCGTTGCATGCCACCTTAATTTGGCGGCACCTTAACGACAGCGCGGCGCACATTAAAGCCAACGTTAAATCGCGGCTATTTTCGGAAAGATAAGTCCTTCTCCTTTTCTTTCTCTCGTCTTCTCCTTCGCGATGGGCTTGGAACGCAGCGCCGCGACTTTCTGCGTTCCAACGCAGAAAGGGATCGCGCAGAAAGATATCCACATCTCATAAACATGAAATCAATTTTAATCTTTGCCAGGCAGTTGCCTGCGCGTCTATTTATAAGCTCTAAATCCGCTTCCTGTACGGACGTTTTCGAGATTGCGTTGAATTTTATTTTGTCCTTTATTTCGATCAAAGAGTGTCTAGGAAGGAATGTGTTCAAGAATTCGGATTATTTTATTGCTATTGTTCATTGATAATTAACAAAAATAAAATGAAACCCGGGTGAAGTTCTTAAACGCAGTCTTAAAATTCCATACAGCATAAATCTCCAATGATGTTTTAAAGACATCAAGAGAATATTTTATACATCCTAAGGACATAGGACATAATTCCTAGAATATCTCATAAAATGTGCTATGTAGGAATTGATTTTCTGCTTCTTTATACTTTGCAAAAAAGTGGAAAAACAATATATCGTGTATTTCCCTATATATATATATCTTACATTAGATTTAAAAGCTTGTGTCCATGATAGCAGAGATCTCTCTCATACGAAGAAAGAATTAATCAATTGCAGAATTGTAATATGGTTACAATGTAATTTGTTAATTCCTTCTCTGTCCAAAATCTCGAGGTGATTTCATGGGCACAAATAAATTATAGGATAACCTATAATTAATTTTAAAAATATATTTTATTTTTATTTACTAAAATAAAATTAATAGAATTTTAATTTTAATGAAAAAATTTAATAATTGTAATAAAAATTAATAAATTTTCATATAGGTAACTATAAGTTTTAATTTTTTAAAGAAATATTTTATATTATTATTTAGAATTATTAAGACTCGCTAATTACTCACGATGGATCTTCAAATTGATGACATCAAAAGTGAGAAAACATATAATGGAATATTCTTAAAAAATATTTTTCAATAAAACAATATTTGCATTTGATAGAGTACTCTTATAAAATATACCAAAGACTTTCCATTTATTTCAGAATAGACAAATCATATTTATTTCAATTCGACAGCTGTCATTTTTTGTTTTATTTTCTGGTGAGGCATAATACAATTTCAAATAGTTTTATTTATTGCAGATTATCGGAACACAAGAGAAGTTTTCAATATATTTTATCAAATCTATTCTAACAATTGCAAGTGATATTTTATTAAAAAATACTCACATTTTAATGTAGTGCAACAATTTCCTTTTTATATTTTTCTCGCTCTGACGTCACAATTCAAGATATATACCTATATACGATGGATAATAGGCAACAGCCTCCAAAGAATACATTAAAAGAAATATTATTTCTTTTACTAGATGGACAATTTTGTAATAATTTCGCGTCTCTTCGGTAGCTCAGTTTTCTTTTCAGAAATCTGCGAATTAGCCTCTGATTTGTTCTTTTTTCCTATTTTTTCCCGCGAAGCGCACGCGCGCCGGTCAATCGCAGCCGACCGATTGTCTTAACTGGAAAATTTAATTAAACTCACATATAGCTGTAAATTATCACGCTATCGACAGGGATGTCAGGTGGAACCCTAATGCACGGCGTGGGCGCGGAGAGAGAGTTCGAGGGAGAGGAGAGCGCGAACAACGTAAAGTAAAGGGAGCGGCAGGGATCGCGTCAGTGTGGTATAGTAATACATTTCGTGTTGTGGTTGCTGTTAGCACCGTTAAACTAGCCTTTACTGTTCCGCCTCAGCCTTTGAACGTCGCCGACTACTCGGCCGCGGCCAGCAGCCGTGAGCAATAAAACGCGTTCACCATAAAATGCCGCGTCTCCACCGAGCACCAAAGCTGCGTGACCTCGACTGTTGCCCCCTTCCTCATCGTCACACAAAATACGTTGTTCTTACTCGTATGACCGAGTCACGCTTCGTCTACAACTTTCGTGCGACACGTTTAGTCGCACGCGCAGAAAAGTCTACATAATTAAAATAATGATAAAATTATGACTCCATCAACATAGCCTAGATTTAGGACCAAACTTGCGGTCGTCTGAATCTAATAGCGTTTTCTCTTGGGATACACTGACTATAACCTCGCACTACACCAGTTGCGTGTAAGTGCTGCACTACAGAAGTGTACATATACACCATGGTGTACACTACTTCATGCTATCGTGTTTAATTCTGCTGCAGGTTGACTTTCATTTTCAAATTTTTAATGTTACACTGGCTCTACTCCGTCTCTTTGAGATCGTGTAGCAAAACCCCACTTCGTGCATAAAATTTGTACTATACTATAGCCACGGAAACACGTTACACTGAATGAATTCGCCTACCACCAAGGAAACATTGTTTGAATGTTGTACTGGTGGACGATAGTGCAGCCAAGAGAAAACGCTATAAGTTTCGTTTCTAGCACGCGTGACGAATTCGAGATAAAGTATTCCGGTTTATTTCTATCAAAATGTAGATTAACTTTAATCTCTTAAGTTAATTTACTCTTTATCTTTATAATCTCGGTTCAACAAACTTTTCTTTATCTAATTCTAAGAATTATAAAAAGATGAAGAACAAGTTGAACCAAGATTGAAGTTAGTCTACATTGGTAGAAACGGGCACAATTCTTAGGACTAGAAAACAAATAATTTAAATCGACATTAAAGTTAATCTACATTGTGATAGAAATAGACATTTCTACCAATATTTCTTAATTGCAACTCAGTGTTAAATCTTATAGATAATGACAGAGATACTTAAACGAACTAAATAATAGTACAAATATTTTTTGAAAGCTATTAAATCCGCTAATGATATAAAAGATATTTTTTAACAAGCTTTTGCCTGAAAATAAATGATTCTTATTTTTATTTGAAGTAAGCTGTAGACTTAGTATAATAGTCTGTAAATCATTTACACAAGACTTTCTTGCAAAATATATTTCTAAATTCCAAAAATAAAATTGTAATATAGATGCTTGGAATTTTCATTTCCAATCTATTTATCTTGGAGTCTGTATCTCTCAATTTCTTGATAAAATTTATTTTTCTTAGTCTTTGATATCCATAATATTGATAATATCTACATAAAGTGTTCTTTTTCCAAATAATTCAGCTCAAGAATTTTATAAATAATAGCTCTGTGTGTGTTACATGAAATCGATCCTTGGACGAAAGCGATCAAGCGTAATCGAGCGAATGATCGATCGATATGATAAGTTCTCGAGAAGCACGTGAAGGGCCATTGTTCAAAGGATACTTGCGAAAGAGTGATCTACAGTCGCTTTGACTGTATATTCTTTTCCAATATATGTCGCAATATGTAACGTACATTCAATTTGCTATGATATTTTTCACGTTTTAATTCGCTCATTCTATTTATATTTTTTTAATTTCTCGTATAAGTAAAATGTCATGTTTGCGAATATAAATTACACACGCGACCTGGGAAACTCTGTTTTACTAGACACAGAAATTACATAATGTAGAAATCGATAGCCTGAATCTATTATATGCCGAAATAGTAACTCATAAAGTAGGCCGCTCGATGCATACGCGATCACGAATTATCACGATATAAGAAATGTGGATCATAATACTCGTGCACGAAATAACACGGTACAAATTCTGTGATTTTGCATGCATTGTTTTTTTATATTAAAAATCAGTCTCTATCATGCTCGCGCGCACGCATCTTATTATCCTGATCAACTGATTACACTGAAATTGTATCCCGTACTAAAATTATCAATTCTTATTAATTTTTTATTATTGATAACAAATGTATCAGTAAAAATTTTAGCTCTAGTTTTCATGATACTAATTGTAAATTTGAAAAATTTGGATTTACAACATAAATTAAATGATATTATTGTCCAATAGTCCAATCGTTTTGTAATAGGATGAATAGTTGATATATTTTCGATATATTTTTGCTTATTGAAAACAAATTTATTTGAAAATGTTGTCCAAATTTGACTGTCATGTCACAATTTTGAGAAAAATTTCATCAAAAAGATATAAAAAATTACAATGTAACTTTTAGCTTTAAAATGCATTTTGATTCATTTCGATATTATTTTTCGTTTTCGAAATATATTAATTTGAAAATAGCTCTTTTCCCATAATAATAATACATTATTATAGTATATATAATAATGTATATCTTATATATAGGAAAAGAGTTATTTTCAAATTAATATAGTTCAAAAATTAAAAATTATATTGAAATGAATATCAAAATGCATTTTAAAGCTGAAAGTTGATACTTTCACTTTTGATATTAGCGAAATTTAGAGATAAAATTTGTTGCCACAACATCACAAAGATCGTCGTATTTTGCATCTTAGACATCATTTTTCTTACAAATGCTAAATAATCCAAACAACGAATTCTTGTTCGCACACAGCAGATGAAAATACATTGGAAATGACTATTCACATTCGCAATACAAAAAAAGATCAAATTTTTGTTGTCGAGTATTACCGTTATGTGAAACGCCGCAGCGATACCGTGAAAAATTCATAAAGTAATTCTACTGATGCGGTTATAGGGATAAAACCTTGTCTTTATGAAACGAATGATATTCCTTTTTCTTAAATTACGAACTATAGAGAATATTATATAACTATAGAGAATAGAACGAATTTACTGCCTACAGCACTTCGTGTTGCAATTCTTCTGCTTTAACAAAGAAAAAGAAAAAAGAAAAAGCTGCGGAATACACATCCGGTCGTGCATCCGTTCTTCGCGTTCTCCCTGACTCGTCCGAAGCTGACCGTCAAAGATAACGTACGGCGCGCTTCCGAAAAATCTTGTCTTTGAAGTGACGCAGCCAAAGCGCGAGGGCGTTCGCTCGAAGCGTGCGATGCTGCAGTGCGTTTACGCATCTCGAGGCAAGGATTTTTATTTCGAGAACGTATCTCTATCGCGTCTTGCGTCTTAGGTAGAACCTTGGGTAGAACACAAGCGACGATGTAGCATGTAACGATCAAGATATCTCGAAATGACTGTACAGCCACTGTAAACTCAATGGCGGGTTCTTCCTGCGCAAGACTTTACAAAAAGTCACTGTTTTTGTCACAAATTTCTAATTTCCATTTTTTTATTAAATTTTTATTCTATTTAATTTTATTATATAGTCTTGTCTTAGTCTTGTCTTTAACGAAATTTCTTTCAAGTTAGCACGTGATGATTTCAGTCACATTAGCTCCATTTCATGTAACTTTTGTAAAAACAATTTGAGAATATCTAGTGTACTGTAAAAAATAGATGTTCTAATTATTAAGGGAGTAGTTATCTGAAGTGACTACTACATTAACTTTTCTCCAGCGAAAGAATGAAGCTCATTACTCTCTAAAATTTTTTAATGAATCTCACTTTGAAGACTAAAATCTCACTCTTAAAGAACTCATTCTTTTTCAAGATTGGTTCAATTTTCACTCTTTAGAGTGAGATTTCCAATTCTAAATCAATTTCCACTGCAAAAAATTTAAAGAGATAAATTTTCTACGATTGAAAATCTATTCCTATTTTTCTCTTTATTTTTTTTTTACAAAATATTGAATAAATCTTGCAATAACGTCAAATATTATATTATAGTAAATTGTAGAATAAATCAATGATATGTTAATAATAATAATTTTTAATTGGACTGTAAGAAACACTCGTTATGTAAAACAGATTAGAGTTAATTAAGTTGAAATTTTAATCTTTCCTTTTTCATTGAATCAAATGCGATATAATTTTCGCGTTTCTTCTTTCATTCTCTCGTTTGCGAAGTAGCAAGAAATTATAATGCCACGATCTCATGATTTTGCGGGCCCAGATTGGCCAGATTCTCGGGTCATGGAACACGCAAGACAATGGCTTAATAAGCGGAAAATCCATACGTAAGGGAGAAACGGGTGGGTAAGGATGGAGGCCGGTTTAGAGGGTAAACACCGAGGTAATTGGGAGAAAGCATAAAGAATTTTCTGCTAAATTGAGCCGCTTTCGTTGAGATGGAATTTCTCCCGGTGGCTCTTGCCTCCCCGACGCGACGCGACGACATAGCCGCAATGAAAGTTTTCCAATAAGAAACGAAAGAGCTAATCAGACTTTCTCATGTTGTACCGGCTCAAGGGGGGGCTCAATGGACCACGTATCTATGTTTACGTTTCAGCTGAAAGTCTTTCTCTCGCCGTCTTTCTCTGTTGCCTCTCGTTCATTGCGCATTCTTGTTCTCTTAGGTTTTTAGCTTCAGATTCTCTGATTCGATTTCTGTCGCGCATTCTTTTTTTTTCGTTTCTTTTTATTAATGTATTCCTGCAATGTCAGTCTGAAAGCAGACTGGAAAATGTCCCGTATTGATTTCAATTATTCGACAGGAAAAAAAGACTCTAGAAAATGTTATTTTTTTGTATCTTGAAAGTGCAAATTATTACCTAGATTCCAGCATTATTATTGATTTCTTTA
>NW_017259306.1:1822835-1835175 GCF_001594045.1 Atta colombica | reverse complement strand
ATATATATATTTATATATGTAAACAGAAGATACCTAAATAAAAAGTACCGATACAATAAAGTATTTGTCGGACAACGATCGAATTTATCACAGAATTCGTATTTAGGACATCTTACGAATGGAATTGGCACACATCGCTTGGACACGATATTTGTATGATTTAACGATGCTTGTTTACGAACGGCTGGCAGCAAAACGTACGATAAATTGCGATAAACGTGATTTCGCGCGCTATTCGTAGGGACCGTTCAATTTCAAAGTCCTGTCCGCTTCAGACCTCTTTGAACCTCAAATCGTCACACATGTATGTTATTTATGATATTATATTATTCTACTTTATGTTTACATTTTATTCGAGTAATACGACGAAGATTTATCGAGCACGGCTGTACCCACGAAAGTTATCTTCCTGTTTGTCCGCGATTATTCTCAGCGTACTTGCACGTCGCTCTTTGATCCTACCCGGCGAGTAAACAAAAAACTGTACATCGAAGGTAGGACGTGGCCACAGTTTCGCGAATGCCTGAAGATTACCGCGAACATCTTACAGTAATCTGAACAATTCTGAGACCGAATGATATAGGCTGTATTCCAAATTTACTACCAGCGCTGAAAATCTATAGCGTATGTTACGTGCACTATAGATTGTCAGTACTGGCAATCAATTTGGAATACAACCATAAATTCTTCACGAGTGGATCCTTCTGTCGTAAAAATCCCGCTACGCGAACTTTCGCAAAGAAATTCAGACTTTATATATCGGGCATTACGATTTACAACACGATAAGAATGATTTTGCTGAAGTACCTAAAAATTTTACGGTTAGATACAGATCTGAAAATAATTTTGTTGAGCTATTAAAATAATTATGCGGGATGTTTAAATTAATTGCAAGAATGTCAAAATATTTTGTAGCATTGCTTATCATATTTAAGAGTTCTAGTTATTTTCAGATTTATATCTAGCTAAACTTTTAGATACTTCAACAAAACCATTCTTTCCATGTAGCAAATTCGGTTGGAGGCACTAGTCTGTATTGGTGCATGTTAAAATTATTGTATGGAATATAAAAGAGAAATATTTTGAAAAAAGTACATTTCATCTAACAGAAACAATAAAGTATATTGAAAATTTTACACGGTTTAACTTGTTTCTATATTTATATTTTTACATCAATTTTTACGTCAATTTGTGTACGATGGTTTTAATGTGCATTAGTACGTAGTGGAGGGCATTCAATTGAATTTGTTATAAAAGAAACTTTATTCCGATTTAACAGAGATCTTTTTATTTTATTTTGTATAATATAATTTATATAGTCAGTATTTATCTGTGCGATATTTTTAAAATTCTGTGGTCAAAGCGATTTACGCATAATATCGCTTACAATTTCTCACGCGAAAGGTTTTTCGATAGACGAGCTCGGGCTTAGTCCATATCGTGCATATGGTTTGTGTAAAACTCATAAGACAATAATGGGCCTCGTACCGACGAAATGGTTTCGAAGATTTGAGGAACAGAACGAGAGACCGCGACCATGGCACAAAGCGCACCGCCACAGGCGAGCCATGCCTGTGAGATAATTGTCTTCTTAGCGAAGGTATACATGAGCATATACCGCGAGTAAAGAGAGAGAGAGAGAGAGAGAGAGAGAGAGAGAGAGAGGGGCGACGAGATATGAATGGTAGTCTCGCATACGGCGACACACGTGGGACAAAATAAATACTGTGTCGGCCGCTGTATACGTTGTGTCTCACGTCGAAATCGTGTATACATGGCCGGTACCGAGAGTACCAAAGCCATTCGATCTTTTACTTCTCGAGCGATCTCGATGAAAATTTATCATTTACGCAAAAAAGACGAATCTTTTTATTTATAGAGGAAAGCGCATGCGATAATTTCTCCTTCAACGCCACATCTCTGAGTGATAATCTACGCTGTTGAATTCATAATGTCAAATTACACTCACATAATTTAAGGGATTTTTAATTATTTCTATAAGTCGCCACTGTTTCTACTCGATATGTCGTTAATTAAAATTAAATTTTAATTAAAATAATGTTATGCAATTTAACTCAAGAAAATGTATTAAATTTAGTTTATTATTCACAAGTGCATATGTTAATATCGACATAGTTTAGTTTGAAACTACAAAAATGGGTTGATTTACATTTTGATCAGAGTTGATAAAAATCATGTTTTAAACATGTTTTAAATGCGTTTTTTATAATATTATTTAAGAATGTATGAGGTATTAAAACATGTTTACAAAAAAACATGTTTCGTTCTTAAAAAAAAAATTATTACTTTCCAACCCTGGACACACATAAAAGTAAAAAATAACAAAATGTTATTTAACTCAAGGAATTGGGTTAGTATTGCTTTTTTAATATTTAAAGGAGTGTTTATATTGATCGTAAACTGTTAATTTATATCGTAACCGATAAATTCAATACAAGGATTTACGCAGATTTACGTTTGTTGTAAAAGTTAAATTCGAGTTAACTTTAAGATTGTAATATAAGTTATATGTATCCAGCAATCATTATGAATGAAAATATTGAAATTATTATGTTAAACTTTACTGCAGGTTACGGCATAAATTAAC
This sequence comes from Atta colombica, assembly GCF_001594045.1. Taxonomy (NCBI): domain Eukaryota; kingdom Metazoa; phylum Arthropoda; class Insecta; order Hymenoptera; family Formicidae; genus Atta; species Atta colombica. The sequence continues at coordinate 1,832,567 of NW_017259306.1, read as the reverse complement.
AGTTTATGGCCAGTATAAACGTTCCCTAACAGTGTACATGATATTATACTTTATTTTATCTTATTCTGTATTGCATACATAAGATATATAGTAATCTATCACTAAGAAAACTTTCTGTTTGAAAAGAGACAAACCATTCTGATGAATTCAATCAAAATTCTGATTATCTTAATAAATTAGAATTCTAATAGATTCAACCAGAAAGTTCTGATGTCCATTTTCAACTTAGGATTTCAATTTATAACAACCCGATTCTTTTTCGAATAACGATTTTAATGACTTACTGATCAATTTAATTTTCTTAATTAGAATTTTAAAGCGCAAATAATTTTAGTTTTAAACAATTGAAATTGAAGACCCTCTTATAGAAAAAACGCGATTTTTTAAAGAAATTCGTTTTTTTTTTAACTCAAAAGGACTTTATGTTCTCAAAATTCAAATTGACACTTTATCTTCGATGGTTTTAATTATCATAAACATTACATCTCATTTGAAATAAATTGCAATGTTCTCCAATTTGAAGCTGATCCCGTCGTTCATTCATAAATACGCGATAGTGTCAAAGTACATAATGATATTCTTCACTTGATTCTTTCATTTCCTTTCTTCGCTGTTTCATTCGACTTTTCCTTTTCCCTTCTTCTCTCGCTCCCTTCATCTCGCGTTCCCTGTCTGTCTCATGGCGAGTGGGCGGCGAGTGGCAATTAGCATACTCGCGTGATCAAAGCGGTAGGATGTGCGACAAGAATTAACGACCACCAACAAGACGACGACTCTTTCATCGCGCACGCGATGAATCGCGACGCCCTCGATGTCTTGGCACCCACATGACCTGATGATTCGCGCGTGGACGCGCGAATACCGGTGGTTATGGTTACATATCGCCACCGTGACTGTTTCTGACGCAACCGTAGAGATCGACGTACCGACGTCGTCGTGCGTAGATCAGAAATAGCATACGTACGTTCGAGACGAGTGTAAAATGTATATGTATGGACGGAAATGCTCCTGCTGTTCGCGATCAAAATTGCGGGGAAAAAAAAAGTAAAATTAAAACCTCGAGAAAAAAACAGGACTTTCAGAGATGCTCTGCCAATCAATAAAAACTTAATGCAAACACATGTGATGTAAATATGTAATAGATGGAGATTGAAAAGCAAAAATCCAAATATGAAAAAAAATTGTGATTCAGGAAAGTTATAGCTTGCTGCGCAAATTCAACATTTATAATTAAGAACACTTGATAGTTCAATAAAGAAGCCATGTCTGTAAACAATAATCAGTATGCTAATTCAGCTAATTCTTTGTTACAATGAAAATTGCTAATGTAACAAGTTTTCTTCTTTTACAGTAGTAAAAGTACATGCCATTTTAGCCAGCATCATGTTTTGTTAAAAATTTTGATTTACATATTGACTTGATTTTCATAGAAAATGATCTTCTCTATTTTAACAAATTGCTGTATTATTACAACAAATATGGTTATCTATAATCGCTAATTTTATTTTTTCAACTGTACAATTTTACTACACTTAACATAAAAAACTACTTCGATTTTTTTTGAAAAATATATATTAAAATAATTATTATCAAGCATAATTAGATTATATTATATAATTAGTATCTATATTTTATTAGATTATCATAAATAATAAATTATGATAATAAATTATTATAATAGATAATTTATGTAAATAAAAGTGAGCAAAAGATTAGTATTTATAACATATATGAATTTATATAGTCACGATGATACAGGATATTAATAAAGAGCAGCGTATGATCCGATTGGAGAGTATCGGAGTTCATATCAAATTGATATTTATGGCGAATACTTATAGAGACGTATTCGGATACTCGACTATTTTTGAACGCAGCTGGAGAGAGGTACGCAGAGATGGGATATTTATGGAAGATTGCTGACATTTTCTTCTTCTTTGCTTTGAAATGAAGGCCTCTATGCAAAGCTCTTTACGAGAATGCTTTGATTTATTTTCAGTCGGCTGCAGCGTCTATCATACGGACGCTGCAGATCAAGCGTGCGTGGCGCCTCGTCACGTGTGACTATAGTGTGACTACTCTGCTTTCCCAGCGTTAATTACTCGCTTACAGCGCTCGTTACAGCGTTTTCCTTGCGTCAACGTTCGTCTTCCTTTTGCGAAGCAGCGCGTCCAAACACGTCACAGCATATATTTTCGCGAAGTCAAGTTATATTTCTTCTTGAGAAAAAGAATTATATCCAAAATCAAGAGTTGGTTTTTTGTAGGTTATAATTAAGAGAGGAAGAAAAGATCCAAAGTTATTTGTTACTTGTTGTTTTTATGTGTTAAAGTTTATGTTTGTCTTAAAGGTATGTTAAACGTCCATAAAAATGACATTATGACATTACACTTCGTTTGTCGAGCTGACAAGCAATCGTCGAAAATGTCGGTTTTGCAGTCGTAATTCTTCTCACTGATGAATGCGACTTCGAATGACGAGTTCAACGATCGATCATATAATCGTGCGTCACGTAACATATCCTATTAACTTTCGACAATACACCAATAGTTGGAAAACGCCGGTATATCTCCCACTTCTCTTCCGTTTCCCCTATCATTTCACCGAGTATCCTGAAATGCAAATCGCATGGTGCGGCGCAATATGCTAATGTAACCATCGTGGTATCCGACAACATTTGTCTAACCGAGCGTTAAGATCCTGCCCGAGCACTCGCCGGCTCCTTGTTTCACGCGTGAACGACCCTTAACCCGGCGCAACGAAAGCCTGAACCAACATGGGGGAGGGCTGTTTTCGCACTACGGCTATGAGGATATCCGTATTGAGTCGGAGAACGTAAGCTAGATTGATGTACCGCGTGCAAGAGAGATTTATCGAAACGATATTTTTATCGGTGACGACGTCTGACGGATTTTTCAACAAATAATGTAGCGATGTAAAATACGCTTTATTTTCAGTGTCTATAGGTGTCAGGCACTTGTACTTTTTATTCTTCTGCAATGCACCTAGATTTCCGAAAATCGACTCCCAAAATATGTCCTTAAATTTCATTCAATCGTAAAATGATTTTAATATTGCAAAACACGAAATTTTTAATATTTTTCTCTTTTCTGTACATTTTATCGATGTATCCAAGAAATTGGAATGTCGATTAGACTCGGTATATCTCGTGGATTAAGCCCGAAAGCTTAAAACTATGGTGAAATGTGTATGAAAAAATATATCTCATATTTTAAGCTTTTCTACATGTCCAAAGCCTCATCAAGAACAGGGACCGTTGCCAACGTTTCCTTCACGAACTTGGAGGCAGTTTGCCTGGCGGAAGCAATCTCTTACTGACACACTGCACGCTCGCACATTTGTTTACGCGAATCAAGACGCGAAAAGAGGACGGATAAATAACGAGCACTTTTGCAAAATGAATGTCCTCATGTTGCTGTATTTCGTGATTGATTTAGAACAATTAGCGTCAATTGATTGTGTAAATAACTTTTCTTGCCAATCATTTCCATAACAATAACAATGAATTTGAGGAACGTCTAAAACATTCGTGTTTCATTATTGAAAAAATAAATAACACGTTTACTTAAACGAACGAGAGAGAGAAAATTATAAAAGAAAAAATTACTTAAATCCAAATACCAATTTGTACTGAAAACATTAAAAAAAATTCTCTGCCATGCAACCACAACATTTATACTTTAATTATCCTAATTAGCGCCCTCTAATGCCCGGGGATGCCATAGGTCTGTCTCCTTCTGTCGATTCCCCTTTCCAATTATAATGCGTTTTCCCAACGATCCACAGAGGTCAAGTCAATCCGTTGACGCGATCGAAAAATTATACTGCGGACAAATATCCTCAAGCGAATATATACGTATATATGCCGCCTCGCCGTTCCCCTCGTCGGTTGTACTATATTACGCCAATGAGGGTGAGATCGAAGAGTACGTGCTGCAACGAGGGACTCTCCTTTCGGTAATCGATACTAATTAGAATGAGGCAAAGTTTCGGATCGTGTGCCGGCGCTCGCATCAACGGTACCGTTCATCCCTATGGGATATCTCCACGCCCCCTCATCCCTCCATCCTTCTTCTGGAGAGGGGGATTAATATCGACGAGACGTACCTACGACGTATTGTAGGCTTTCGTAGAATTTATCCGGCTATTATATCGGTGGCTGTGAGTGAGTGTTCTCGACATAAATGGGCCCTATCACTGTCATACGAACAAAGCACGGCCCCGACGTGGTTATGACGGCAACGCGATACCCGCTTTCGAGTAATAATATAATAATCGCGGTTGTTTCGCCATCGTCGTTGAACCCTGCAGGATTCGCCTCTCCTGCCGTCTCGTTCTTGTCTCTAAGCTCTCTTTCCGCTCCGGACATGAATAGGACAGGAGAAAACCGCTCGGTGGTTCTCCTTCGCGGCCGGATACATCAAGTGAACCTGAATATGAATTTCATTCTTTCGTATCGGCGCTTTGTACAATTATTCTGCTGTTTCCCTCTCTCTTATTGCCCTTTTATCGTTTCTATTGCCCCCAATCTTCTTTGTATGTGCGTTCCTCCGCTCCTCGGTGATGTACGTGTTGTTCCTTTCCACTCGGAACATTTCTTTTTTGATGCATATACTAGTTTTCTACCAAAACAGTTTTCTGGTTGACAAAATGATTATGATTAAAGAAAAAAAAACGTTTCGACCGTTGTATTTCTTTAGGAATACTCGTAACAATTTCCAATGATATATGAACCTCATTTACTCAAAAGAAAATGTTTTTAAGTTTTAAAATGTTTTGTTCATTTAAAGGATAACCAAGTGGAAATTTAAAAAAATTGATGTGAAAAATAAAATAAAAAATAAGTAGACAATGTTTGAAATATGTGATACACAAATAAGATACACAAATATTGTATTATTATTATCTCTACTGATTTGGAATATAAAAAAACCTCTAAAATGCTCGCTGCATCGAATAAAAATTTCCAATTTTTCGGTCAGTATGAGCCAATCCTTGTAAGAACAAAAGATAAAATGATGGTTTCCTCGTTTTTTTCCCCGGCCGTTACGTCCTTGACCGCTTTAACCGATCGCCCGATATCGATTGTATTCACCGCAAAACTATACCGGTTGTCCGAACAATCAGTCGCTTCCGCTAACGATGCTGTTGGTTACCGTCGCTCGTATTGTCTCGGAATGCTATTTCCGAAAATTGAAGAGAAGAGAGAGAGAGAGAGAGAGAGAGAGAGAGAGAGAACTATCAAAACAAGATAAAATCGAAGACAAATCTAAAGCATCCGAATGGGAAGAACAAAGAGTTACAATTAACGGTAGTAATAGACTATCAATAAAACTCGATTTGATATAAATGTAACCCTCTATTTGCAATCAAATTTTTATTCTCTCCAGCCCAAGTCTTTTTACTGTTCTAGATTTTCAAAACAATATGGAAAAATTCATTTACTTTTCTATATCTCTAGGTATTACATTGTCAAATTTTTTAATAAGATGCTTTAAGAAGAGAAACCGGAGTCGTCTTCCTGAAAAATGTATCAAAAAAATTTGACGTATCTATGTAGGTGTATTTAATGTAGTTGTCTTTATAAGATATTTTTGTTTCGAAATTTTATTTTTTCATTTATTCTCCGATGTTATCGATGGTATATTAACCAGTTCATTGATGAACTCGAAATCAACGTATCAAAACGGTGAGAGCGAATAATTCGATATTTTACATGGAAACTTATTTATAAAGAATTTTTGGGTCGCTAATAACAAATCCAGGGTCGAAATTTCAAAATTCAAAATGGCAAATGGTATAATTTCAAAATAGTGTTCATATATATAAATCGTTATCAGAGACATCAAAGGATTTGCGAGTTATCATTGTGTCATTATCAGTTATAATTTTTTATCACTCATATATGAGTCATTACCAGCACTTCTTTTCGCTTATAGACTTTCTACAGTAAGTTACTAAGTTTTAAGTCTTAAGTAATATGAAATTAATCAATTATAATCAATTTTTCTTCTCACATTCAACTGTGATTAGTTAATGTCTTATATTTAAGACTTAAAACTTAAGTAATAGCTTATTGTAGAAAGCTCATTATGTATGAGTCATTACTAGTGAACTAGTTAAGACCAGTGCGAAAACACTCCTTGAGTTTTTACTCGGACAAAAGGAACTTATCGGATACCGATATCGAGTGTCTCTTTTTGCAAGAAATATGCGAAATATAGCATGCGCTTCGTTTTACTTTGGAGGGACCGCAATATCAGGCGACTGTTTCGATCAAGGGTGCTAAAGAGAATCTCAACTGTTTGACGAGAAGCTCATCCTCATCGTAAACACCGTTTCTCACGATGTAGTCACAGAAACGCGAGTCCTGCTGTTATTCCTGACTCATCATCGCGATCGAATCGGTCTGTTAGAAATGTTTCGATCTTGCCCCATGTAAGCGACGGTAATCCCGGTTACGAGGAACGCCAGCGACATTTCAAGAGTACACAAGATAACACACCGAAAAGGTGGGGTAGACTAGACTCGCGGTCGTTGAGTATCCGTAAAACGCGCTCTCGGAAGGGCCGTAAACCATACCCAAACAAACTTGAAATAGCTGGTCGACGGAGTCTTGACGAGTCTTGCTGACTGCTGATGCCGGCACCGTCTGTATTCTCGGCCGCAAATAAATAATAAACATTACACGTACCTAGTCCCACACGTCGCTAGTCCCTACGAAAACTGCACCCTGGATGAACTATCATCAGTTCCTTTACGACTGACGGATGCTTCAGAAAGCGGGCAGCAGATGGAAACGAAAGTAACGGTGAATAAAGTGGTTACAATGTGTTTTATAATTTTTTCTAAATGCTTATTCCCGTTGGTGGAAATCCGCCTCATAATTTATAATTGTACTAGTACATTTGTTCGTATCGAATATTCTTATTTTAAAGTGCTAATATAAAATTTAATTTAAAAAATATATATTTTATTCTAATTATTTTTATCATAAAAAAGATTAAATGATAAAGACATCTGGGACTTTGCAGTCAAGAGATCTTGTAGTCTTTTGCAAGAGTGAAAATTCGGTGAAAATGAGTGAAGAAATTATATGTTTTTTATGGCTCGAAGGGATAAAACCGAGATACGCTACACAAGATTGTACGATTACATTTTCAATTATTGCGTATCGATGACGTTAACTATTATTCCAAATGGCGAATGTGTTTTAGCCACTTTTCGAACGACCCTCGCTTTCATCGATATACACCATGACTATCGTCTCCTTCCCGGTGGTGCCCTAAGGGCAGCTGGGAGCGCTTCCGAGCCCTAAAGCCACACCCTCGATTCTCATTAAGATTTACCGTGTAAACGAGCGTTGCTCGTATAAGAACGGTGCTACTAATCGAACCCCTCGAGCCGAAAGAATTGAAAACAATGCGGAGCCGATGCGTTCGAGGCTTTTAGGAGAACGAGATCGCCAGGCGTTTAAAGGCATTGAGGCAAGAAAGCGAGGCATCTGGCCGATTTACATTTAACTGCTGCTACATGAAATTGCTAGTAAGTGCTAGCACAAATTATCGGTAAATCCTCGAATTAATTTATCGAATTACCGATCACATGTTACAATCATGCGCTAAGGAACTGAAAAATCAACATTGTAGGGTAACTCCGGTATATACGCCGTATATACCTTAAAACGAACTATATCAGTAAAAACTTCGTACTGTCTACTATTATGAAAAAAATATTAGAAATCCAAAATATTTATATTTCGTATTAAAAAATGAACTTTTTTAAACCTTTGTATTTTTTTCGTAGGAATGGGATATATGGCTTCTCATAAGAAAAAGGGGGGGGGTATGTATGGCTTATAAAAAATTTACAAATAATGCATATAAATAAGACGTAAAATGACACAATAAAATATAAAATGCGATGTTAAAGTTTTATTAAGGAATAAGAATTATAAATATGTATATGAAATAATAAATAACTACAATCTTCCCATGTATTACAAGTATTATGACATGAGTATTATGACATGAGGTACATATTTCATATAATGCATTTATTGTATTTAGTGCACTGAATTCAATCTGTGCACTTTGTATGTTTGGATATAAATCCCAAGTGTTGAAAAAAATGCCATATATTCCAAACAGGTGGGATATACAAGACAACAAACTAAAGAAAGAATACAAGAGCAAAGTACTTGTATTTTGTTATACAACATATTTTACTATTCCTCTACACTCGTATATCACAAAATAACCACTAGGTCTTTTGTGCATCCTACAGTAATCATTTTATGTAGATTATAATTTATGATGGCGCCACTTAACACAGTGACAAGTCGATTCAACTCACAACTTCAATAATATTAATAAGAAACTAAAATCATAACATAATACTAATATAACATAAAGGCAACAGAATAGTTGCGGGAAAATTACCCTCACTCCTTCTATTTTTTCTGACTTCTGCGACGTAAATCCCAGCGCGGCGGGATTTACCGGAGAGCCCTAATTCAATATATTCAGGACATTACAAAAGTGTGGGTCGGTTGTTTCAGCTTTCGGTAAATTTTGCGTTAGATAAGTAGCAAGATATTCAATCACATGCGCGGATTGTCAGACTTAACGCATAAAATTTTACGAAAAATGGAATACCGATCCTATGTCCAAGTAAAACTTTGTTAAAATTAATTGAAGATGTGATTTTATTATCTTTTCTGGACGAAATGTAATTTGCAAGGAGCACCCTATAATTCAATCGCTTGTAACACGAATTATTACGATGTCGATGTCTTCATTAAAGGAAAAATTGACATCACGTGTATCCATCAAAGAAAATTGCGAAACAACATTATATAATTTCAATAAGATAATTCGATAGGTAAATATCTTGTTATCGTCTTGAAAGAATCAATAAAAAAAATGTTGTTTACGCCGAAATATTTAGGAAATCAGGAAAATGCGAATTGAATCGATACCTTAATTAATTAATAAGAAATAAAAATGAGAGAGAGAGATACGGGGGTTTTGGAGAGTAAATTGAAGTAAGACTGTCGATAGTTTTAGACTTTTAGAGAGTTTAGGCAGTGAAAGAGCCTAACTCACTTGCTTGGCTTTCCTCCTGACTTCGGTCATGACGAAGCTACGGCTTCTTTCATCCTCCCCGTATCCTGTGTTCCCCACCTCTCGCCCCTGTCCGCATTTCACCCTCCGTGTCTCATCCTCTCTCGGACCCATTGCGTTCTCTCTCCCTCTATAATTTTCACCCGAATACCTGCTCTAATTATAGGTGTTTCGTCACGGCGGAGAAAGATCCTTTCGTGGTGTCGGTAGCTCGCGCGCGGCGATTCCTACCGTTGTGTATCGCTGTAAGATATTTTATCGTAAGATGATCCATAGAGCGGATCCATTGAATTCGAAGCAACGGACGAAAAATGAGATTTCAGGAAAGAAGTCGTAGATATTTATAATTGATTCTTATATTTAAGGCCTCGGTGGTCTAATGGCTTGTACGGAATACAAGAGATCCGGGTTCAAGTCTCGGCTGAGGTAATATTTTTCGCAATAAATTTATTTAAGGTTTTCAGTACACGCTTATAATATGATATCGGATATGATGTCGGATATAATATGATATCGAAGATTGAGAATTTGCTTGTGAATTTAACTTGTGATATTATTGCAGTAGTTTAATTGCGTTTGAATAAGT
>NW_017259306.1:1818139-1822735 GCF_001594045.1 Atta colombica | reverse complement strand
CAATAAATAAATATTTGTTCAATAAAAAAATGATTGTTAAATCAAATTAACATTTCTTATATCAAATAAATATATTTTTATGTTTAATAAATATTTAGTTGGCAGTATTCAATTAAATATTTATTAAAATTGACTATATTTTTTTCAGTGTACGCATGTACATATATAAGATATAGATAATTCACTGTGAATTATTTAGGCATTGAGAAGATCTAGCTTTGACCGTATTATAAGCTTGAATATGCTTATACTTAGTATTTAATTTCATGTCGGTCTTAATAAAATCTTGTTATTGCTTATATTTATAGAGATTCATTAACTTAAAACATTACTCAAGATGGTGAAATAAAAACTTGAAATAAAGACGGGCTACGAATACCGGCCTTAATCTCTAATTTTTATGCTTTTAAATTTTTTATTTATATGCTATATATATTTAGTGTCAGAAATTTAGGCAGATAATGTAATTGTATTTTCAATGTCTGTAATAAATCAATTTAATCAAGTTTCTTTATTTTAAACATAGCAATTTCTCTTAAGAATTACGTTTCAAGAAAATTAAATTCGGCGCGCAATTTATAGGATTGGGTAGTACATAAATTTACATTGAATTATTTAAACCAATGCCATTAGTTTGACCAGCTTGATCATTTAGGGCTTTTATTGCCTATTGTTATAGTATTCCTATTACAGCCTTAAAACAATTTCTATTTTTACTGTTTCGATTTTCACTAATTACCTAAGGCTATCACGTTCTCTCTCAATAGTTCTTTACGCTGACTTGCCTTGGATCCTACCGTGAGCTTGGCATCAAAAGACAACGACTCGCGGAAGAATGCGCTCGTCAGAGATCGCACATCTTATTCGTATATATGCCTTTGTGTTGATGCAATAACGCATCATTAAAGATTTTTTCTTCCCCATAATTAGCCAACTTTAACTATAGCAATTAAAAACCGACAATGTACCATCGGTCGAGACCATACCTACTATACTTTTTTATAATTTTGAAGGAGAGACAAGGGTGATAGTTGAACGTGCCGTTCATTCGCGACGACCCATTATTTAGCGGCGCGCCTAACCCGCGTGCAATGAGGCGTGGAATTAATTAAATTAATCACTCGATATAACCGTCATTACGTTATTACGAGGCGCGTGTTCTGGTTTATAGGTACTTGGGGCTGGAGCCGAGGCTGACATCCGGCCCGATCCAAGGGAGCGGCGTCGACTCGCAGACGCAGATCGCCGGCGCGGGTGTGATCGGTCCAGCGAGCGCCGAAAAGAACTGTAAGAACGCGCACCTGACCGCCAAGCAGCAGGCAATATGCTCCCGCTCGCCACCCGTCCTGCAGGTATTTACCTCGTAGCGGCCCTCGCTTCGCGCCCGCTCTCTCTCTCTCTCTCTCTCTCTCTCTCTCTCTCTCTCTCTCTCTCTCTTTCTCGGATTAATGCCCGGAGAAGCACGCGGCTAATTCGATTCGCAGGACCTACGACCGCGTGCCGAACATCGGCCTTCGGCTGGCTGAAATTTTTCGTCGACTCGTTTCTGAGAAAGCTTTCGACTCTATGCTGCTTCGCTTCTGTGATGCGTAATAAATGGATTAATGTGTCGTGATTAGTAGCTCTAGGCATTATCAGAGGAATCGCGGTAGAATTACAGGGTTCGTGTCCGCGTTTGCGATAATCTCTCCGACAATTTCTAGAATCTGAATTTAATCTCCGGGGAATTTACGAAATCGCCACTAGAGATTCGAATTCTCGAACTAACGTTTCGACATTGTATATTATTATTGTTTCAATTTTCACGAGGTAGGTTAACGAATTTGAACGAACATGGAACGAAAGAAATTAATTAGAGTATTCAGCCGCGTTTCTTTATATAATTAAATGACTGTTCCGTCTGTAAATCTGATTATAATCCGCGTCTATCCATTGCGGGATAGAGAAAGCTTTCGTAACGGGATGCACGTTATGCGGCACTCAAAGATTTACCGCTGCATTTACGGCGATACAATAAGGTAGGTATGAACTCTTTAAGCGGAACAAATTTGTTTCCCGATCGGCATCGCGTGATTTAATCTTGGCGCTGTCCGTGACAAAAACGAGCCGGACGTCGTGCGGTTCACACCGTCCCGAAATCGCGTTTACCTTTCCTTAATGCACAAAACGTGTCGGGGGTGAACAGAGGATGGAAAGGGGCAAGGAGGAAAGGGGACGGTCTAGGAATCTATCTAGGTACCTAGGTAAACCTGGGGAACCTCGAGGCATCGATATCTCTTTGAATATCGCCGACAGCGCGGTACGGCTTTTCCGAGCATAAGTTCCGACAAAAGAGGATCGGGCATGAATATTCATATGTCAATCCGGGTATCGAAGTTTAATTTTTTAACGAGCGACCAAACCCATTAAGAAATGACTACATGCTTTTCAATGACCCACGGAATGTTTGCTGTTTGATATCCATGATTATTGCTACGTAGGTTGGCCGCGATTTACGGTTTGTTAAAGCGTGCCGTCGTGTTTTTGCGCAAACAGGGAATTTGTTTTATCAGAGTCAGATATTACATGGATGATCATTTTTAGTATTAATGTTCTCTCAAGCGATGACTCATCGTGATGAAATAAAGAAAAAGTTGGTCGGTTAATTAAGTGAATAAGATTAATTGAGAGAGAAGATTAAACACATTAAATGGCACGGAAAGAACGATGTTGAAGTATCTAAAAAGTTAGCTTGATACGAATTTGAAAACAATTTTATTGGACCATCAAAATAATTACGCTCAAACTGATCGCTTGAGATTTTTGCTTAATTATATTTTGATGACGATCCAACAAAATTATTTTCAAATTTGTATCTGTATTTGTAATAATAGTTAAATTTTTAGTTTACTTCAAAAACATTCTTTCTGAGTACAGAGTTGAAGATGTTAAAAATGGGAAATGGTTGTTTGAGCATCGACTTGCTCGATACGAGGGAACGTTGCTTGAGAGTATCCGAAAGCGGCGTTTCTTTTGATTCTTAGCTTTCACCGTCTTACGCTTGCAGGCAGTTAGAGCGGGCGCTAGACTCGCCATAGAGGAATGTCAGCACCAGTTTAGATCAGCGAGATGGAACTGTTCCGTCAGCCCGGAAAATCCCGAGAACGTGTTTGGCGGCGTCATGTTAGTCAGTAAGTACTCACACGGTTCGATGCCTGACGTCGTTCAGGCCGGATATGTCGCTTCTCGGAGTTGTTCTCGCGCTACACTCGTAACATCAAGTACCATCGAGTTGGTTTATAGCGCGACAAAAAAAAATTCCGTTTGCGTTTTGCAGATAGCCGAGAGGCCGCGTTCATATACGCCGTATCAGCAGCTGGGGTCGCTTATAGTGTTACAAGAGCCTGTTCCAGAGGCGAGCTTACCGATTGCTCCTGCGACAATCGTGTGAGAGCGCGACGTCCGAACAATTGGCAGTGGGGAGGATGCAGCGAGGTAAGTGTCATGAGAGAGGATTCTTTCATATGTATATCTCTCATATGTGCCTTCCCAGTTAGCACAAAGGGTTCAAAAAGAATTCAGCGATATGTCATCAATTCTGAATTCATTTGAAGACGTAAAAAGTATTCTTTTTCTGAAAAGTTTTGAAAAGAATTTTTGTTGCATCTGAAAACGAAATCAGAATTGATGATATATCACTGAATTCTTTTTTGAATTCTTTTGAACTCTCTGTGCTATTTGAGTTTCTATCTTTGTCTATGAGTCATTTTCGCCATATCATTTCCCTGTCATGTATAATATCGTGATAAATTTGTTATAAATGTCGTATATCTCGTAGTTTTGTGTATCTCGTCTATTCTTATTTTAAGATTGTCTTAAGTAATGTCTTAAGATGTCAATGGTTCTTTGATTGATTCTCATGATCACATCTTAAGATTATATTTAAGACAGTCTTAAATATAAAATCTATTATGAATACTTGGCCATGGATTTTTATCCCAGTATCTGTTTATCTATTTTATCCGCGCTATCACTTCTTTAGTGAGACACATAAAAGGAATTATTCACGTAAAAGAATCAAATAATTTAATACTGAGTTCGATATTAAATATTGTATATTAAATATCTTTATTTTGATCGATCGACGTGTTGCGTAACCTGTATCCCAATAGCGTGCTACAAAGGGTTGGAACACGTGCAACAGTAATTATCTTAATATCTCTTTGCCCGCTATCTCTCACCGGCGGATCTTTCGACGCGAATTTTAATGCTAGCCGAAGACAAAGCTCGAGCAGTAAACGGATGCGTTTCATGCGAACGGCTGACCCCTTGTAGACATTGCCGGCTTACAAGGGGATTAAGGGAGCTAAGCTTGTTAAGTTGCAACAATCCACCGGCCCTGTCCCCACCTCCCCTCCTTTTCCCCTGCAATCCGGACACGTAACTTAGTCGGGCATGAGGAACGAGAGTTCGCGCAAAACGCACGTAGACGCGTGACACGTGCAGATACAGTTAGGTAAGAATATCTAGGACTCGAATATCTTTGAACTGTAATATAATCTTACATTCAGGATTTATTAATAATAATAATGATATTAGTTAATAATAATTAAATTA
>NW_017259306.1:1814620-1818048 GCF_001594045.1 Atta colombica | reverse complement strand
TAATTAATAATAATAAATAAATTATTAATGTAATATATTTATTATATTGCAATAAATATGTATATTACAATATGTATATTACAATAAATATATTAATCTCGATACAATAATAATAATTATTATTATTTGTATATTAATCGTTTCTCTGAATATAAATAAATTATGGAATTCCCTTAAAAAATGCAAATTTATCAAATTATTAACTATTATCAAATTATCAGATTTATGCAGATTTTTGTCTAATTTGATGATTTTAGCGCGAAATTATATAAATATATACAGTTAACATTTTTTTTACATTGTTATGCCGAGAAATCAAAAACATTTCGAAAAAAGAATTTGTACAAAGAGTTATGTATTCCTTCCTCTCTTTTTTTATCTTATCATTTCTCTTCCATTTTAATATCTTTGTTACCTATTAAATTATTGTATAATTAATTTTAATATTTATTTTGTTAAGAAAATACTGTGACGATTACGTTAGAGAAATTTTCATCCAGTTATAAAAAAGTTAGAGCGTGAGAAAACGTGAAAATCACGGGGGAGGATCGGATGTGTCTTAACGAGGGTGAGTTCGTGGACAAATGCCTCGGATAACCGGCGACATAAAACTTGGAGGTAATGATGTTTGCCCGCTCTCTCGCCGAGCAAATGGCAAGAGGGTGGCATTAAAAGTCACCGGGTGTGAATAAGTTTTTGTTTTACTATCGTTTATAATTTTATACCATCAAACAGATGCAGCAGTAATTGAAGAATTTTCACGTTTTTTTAATTTGACCAATTGACAAATAATATCGCGATCAGCTCATTTCAGATTTAATCATAAATCCGAATCTAGTATACACTAATTGAAATAATATTAATATACTACTAATAGTACTAATATTATATATCATTATTATATGAATATTATTACACTCTAATCTAATTATTACATTAATTGAAATAATACTACGTGAAATAATTAATATTTGATATGCGATAAATATGATATAAAAAATACGATGGTTCATTAAATCAAATCTCCAAAAAGAACACTAATTTAATTACTTTTAGTGAAGATACAAATCGTACGGAAAGAACAATTTTGCTGAAACATCTAACAATTTAGGTAAATATAGATGTAAAAATAATTTTGTCGGATCATAAAAATAATTATGTAGGAAACTCAAGCATGATGAACAATGCTGTAAAGAATTTGATATTCTAGCAATCAGTTTGAGCGTTCTGGATCCATAGAAAGATTTCTTTGATTCAAAGAAATGTTTCTTTGCTATGGTTTCATTAATTTAAAATAAAAAAATTCCTTTAATTTGAATGTCATTTGAACATCATTTTTTGAAATTAAATAAAAAATTTATTTGATTTATAATAAAATATCTAGCTAAGTTTTTATGATATTTCAGCAAAATTTTTATGATAATTTTTTCCTCATTGAAATGTACTAAATTTTAATGAATCGTTTATTTGAACAACTAAATATTTACTAAATATAAAGATATATTTCTAAATTATATATCTCTAAATTCTTTGAAGTGGAATCTCACTCTAAAGAGTGAAAATTGAGCTAGTCTTGAAAAAGAGTGGCTTCATTTTCAATCTTTAAGAGTCACATTTCATTCTTCAGAATAAAATTCTACTCTAAAAGTTTTAAAGAATATTTGATATAAGAACTATTAATTTGATTTAATCATTTTTTTATTGAATAAATATTTATTAAAATTAAGCACTTTTTTCAGTGCATGTTATAATATCAGAATATAATAAAATAACATAACTTCACATAAATAACATAACTTAACAGCAGCCGGAGATCGAAGATCAATCGTGTCCTCATTTCGAGAAAGTAACGGCATGATACAGACACAGTAGATTTTGATCCGTTCTCGATCCTGAAATATAACGATATGATGTATAACAACGATGTTTAAAGCGTTATAATATACTCACATAAGAATGCATACACATAACAAGTGGATTTTAACGAAACGTTGCGAGGATTTTTCGCGCACGGGAGATTCACTTTTATCCAGTAACAATCGTGGTAAAATGCAATTGTTAATGTGAAAACAGTGTAACAGGATAGAAATTTATTATGGCGCGTTTCGTTATTGATCATGATTCTTGAAATATCGAAGCGGCGAATCAATCGGATGATCGATTTCTTTCGACGGTGTTTTATAAAAATGAAGTAAAGTCTTGTGTTCATAAAGTTCAAAATCGATTCAAAATCTCGCATGAAGAAAAAATGGATCAATCACATTGGTCATGTAACAGAATTATTCAAATATGATTTATTAATTTTTCCTCTGTCCAAGGAAATCCTGATTTCAGATCGATTTTTGACATCATAGTCTGTTTTACGTTGCTTGAAATTTAAAAAAAAAATGGCACTTAAAGCGAGATAATTCGAACATTGAAGAGACACACTCATAAAAAAATCATGTTTAAATTAAAGAAATCATTTCTTTCGTTGATTTGTTTAAATTAAAGCGAAAACCTTTGAAAAAAATAAAATTTACTTGATTTCAAGAAATGATGTTCAAAGCACAGAAAAATTTATTCGGAGAAGAAATAAAATTCGGTCAAGAAATAAAATTTAAATTAAAGAAGCTTTTTTTTAATCGTATAGCAATGCACAAATTCCTTTGATTCAAACAATTTTTTTGAATCAAAGAAACTTTTTTCTGAGTGCAGAAAGCGAAGATCCTGAATCCTGACAAAAAATGTTCGCAACTCAAACAAATCTAAGGCTTAATACATTTCAAAGAAAACAAAAAAAAATAAAGGAAGTAATGAAAGAAGTGTAATTGACACGAACGTAGCTAAATCGTTTAACATAGGTATAAAATTTAAAACGTGCAGAATAATTGAAAAGAGTAACAAATTACAAAAAAAAGAGTAACGAATTGCAAAAAAAACGTAATCACAGAATGATAGTATTTATATATATATATACATATATATATCTAGAGATGATTCCGTTTTTTATAATTTACAATTGAGAAAGTAATGGCGTCTAATCGGCGGCGAAGATTTTGGATGGTCAATATTGAAATCGTTACATATTGGCACATAATGACTATTGCATGAGGTACGCATATATGCATATACGTATGTATATACAGTCGACACTTCGGAACAAAAAAGAAAATCTTTTTGCGCGCGAGATTCACTTTTGACGGCAAAAGAATTGATGACGAAATGATAAAAGCGCGTCGCGAGACGTTCCATTACTCACTGTGGTTCGAGAATCGAATATCGCGATTCTCGATATGGCGGACCAATCGCAATATTTGTAATAATTGCGAAATAGAAGAATTTAAATCCACAATCTAATGTGTTTCTATATACTGTATACATAAAAATTGTATATATAAATATTTTATATATATGTAAATATAAAAATATATAAAATATATAAGAAT
>NW_017259306.1:1814122-1814470 GCF_001594045.1 Atta colombica | reverse complement strand
ATATATTAATAATTTTAATAATTATTAATTAAATAACTATTTATGAAATAGAATATGAAAATATAAAAAAATATCAAAGTAAATATTCTCAAAAAAGAAAAATAATGAATTACTTGCAATAATTTATTAAATGTATAAAAATGCACACGAAATTTTTTCTGATAATCGAAACGACATTGAAAGATCGAAACACGCTGTCTCATCAGTTCTAATCACTGCAATTATTTTGACGCGCACAAGAATGAATACAGGATTTATTTATCATACCGACAGGATGCTATCGAAAATCTTCGGTGACTTGACTACAGCGAGCTGTCGTCGATAAGTCGACATGATGCTATTTGAGAG
>NW_017259306.1:1809943-1814045 GCF_001594045.1 Atta colombica | reverse complement strand
GAGAGAGAGAGAGAGAGAGAGAGAGAGAGAGAGAGAGAGAGAGAGAGAGGGGAAGAGAGACGATACTCGAGGGGAAGGATTACGTTTAGACAGTATCTGACAGCGAAAGCAAAGAGGACACGATATAATCTTGATTTGCCGACGTGTATCGAAAAACATCCGGAACGGTGATGGCGATACTTAAGCGACTATTAAAACAAAAAATATAAATAAAACATTTAGACAAAAAATATTAAATATAAATATAAAACACTTAGACGAAATATTAATATAAAAAAATAATATATTATTCTTAACGTGTTACCATCTTTATAACACATTCTCTTTAATATTTTATTATTACGTAAATATTAAAATAACGTTAAAGTTACTTTGTATAAGATATTTGGCAAAATAGAATTTTTTAAATATCACGTATATTAAAATATCAAGATAAAGTTATGTCGTTCGTCTTTGATGATATGCTTTGTTCAGCTCGAAACATTCAGCATGAAACTTGTACATACTCCACGTACCACGCATTCGTAACCATGAATCGCACGTAAAGCTGCCTCGGAAGTTTCAAAGCTGGAGGTCTTTAAAGACCCGCGCGAAATCTCCTCGGCAGGCTTAGGACCTGTTCGCTTAATCTCCACGGCCATTCTGAGCTCGTGGTCGTCGCCGCAAAACGAAGGGAAGTCGGACGATGCAAAAAAAAAGATTCGAAAGAGAGGTATCCCTAGAGAACATTCGACTCCTGATGTCTGTCTGAAGTTTTCTCGGCGCGTCTTGAAACTCTTAGCGTTAAGTTTTTAATGTTGTTTAAGAAAATATGAGAAACGTGTACTCTCTCCCGCAGGATATACACTTCGGGGAAAAGTTTTCACGGGAATGGTCCGAGAGCGGGGAGGAACCGTTGAAGGAGGGTGCTCTGCACGGGCCTAAAGGGTTGGCTGGCCAGCTGATGAGGAAACATGATACCGAGGCTGGTAGACGCGCTATTCGCTCCAGGATGCAGCGCGTTTGCAAATGTCACGGTGAGCAAATGGAAACATCCTTCGATGGTCATTCACCTCTTTGCATTGAGAAAAAGATATTTTGATTAAATTATTTCAATTTGTCTTTATTTCTTTCGATGAAGAATGTATGTATGTAACTCAAACAAATTATGTATGACTTAAATGTATACATTCTTCGGAAGTAAGAAAGATAATTAAATTAATTTAGTGAAATGAACATTTTTTTTTTTCAGTGTTAGGCACATCGTGGCTTCCTACAAAGTTAAATGGAATATAAATATTTCCCGCGATTGATACCGCTTCCTTATCTTGCGTTTCGCTGAATAATTCTTCCTTTTATCTTCTTTCTTCTGTTGCGACAGGCATGTCTGGCTCATGCAGCGTTCGTGTGTGTTGGAGAAGACTACCATCGTTCCGAGTGGCTGGTGTCGCCTTGGCGGCTTTACATGAGGGTGCCGCCCTGGTGCGATTGGCGCAACGCGGCGGTAGAAGACCAGCCAGGTTAAGACCGGCGCGTCCTGATCTTAAACGGCCGAACAAAACGGATTTGGTTTATCTCGAGGACAGCCCTGATTACTGCGAAAGGAATCTCACGTGGGTCTAACTTGCGCCGCGCGAAAATATATTTTTTTGACTTACAAAGAAATCTATGAAAATGTCCCTCTCCAATTTTGATGAGCTTTGAATGTTTTTTTTCTAGACTAAATAAGGATTTTTTTTTTTTATAAAAGCTCAATCGTACTTTTAGTAGCTGCAACATTCCTTTGAAGAAAATCAGTTGTTTTTCGAAACTGTAAAACATAGAAAAACATGATTGAAAAATAAAGATTGATTTCAAGAGTATTTTAATAATTATAATTAAAAATTTTTTAAAATCTTTATTTTTAAAATTTTTTATTTAAATCTTTAAAAAAAAAATTTTTTCGAGAATAAGATTCCGTTTCACATTTTCATGACTTTTGTTCTCTTCATCACAGACTCGGCATTCCTGGTACGCGAGGAAGAGTGTGCAATCGGACGTCCCTCGGTCTCGACGGTTGCCGGCTGCTATGTTGCGGTCGGGGCTACCAGACGCGAGTGCGGGATGTCACTGAGAAATGCAAGTGCCGATTCGTTTGGTGCTGTCACGTCAAGTGCGAGATGTGCCGGCACACGCGAGAGGAGCACGTATGCAACTAAACGACAGATGCATTCCGTGATCTGGCCTATCTGCAAGAACTCATACCGTTCTTTATATTCCGATTAATTATTCGTTGCCACTTCTGCAGATTATATATCCGCAATTGACGCCGTGAGAGGCTACACAATGACACGTTACATCTCGATGCGGTTTCTGCCTGACAGTCACATAAGCATCTTTAGCAACATCGTGAGAATAAAATGCATTACTTGAGGTCTTTGCCTCTTCATAAAAAAGCACGAAAATGCTACGAAGTGCTATATGTGAATGATAAACAAATTATGTATTATTATTTGTATTTATTTTAAAATGAATGACTTCGATTGCATTCTTTATTAATGCTCATTAATGAGCATTAATTTCTATCAATGTAGATTAACTTTAATCTCCTGATTCAATTTCGTTTTTTTCATTTTTTTTTCTAGTTCTACGAATTAAGTAAAAACGATATAAGAATATCTGCTTCATTATTATATGATTCATTGGCTTAAAATTGTAATCACGTATAGGATTTTCTTTTTATGGCTCGAACAAAATTGCTCGCGGCAATCAAAATTCTCGGGATTATTATTATAATACTAACGTAATGATACTCTTGGCGAGGTTGTTGTTGCGTAACTTATCATCACCGGTCTGACTGTTGGGTGTCACTTACGCGAACGTTAATGCGAAAGTGAATGTGTTACTTCAATTTACATTCAATCGTTTAATTTTATCTCGATCCGAATGTATTGCGGAGAAGAGGCTTATATTCCAGGGACACATTGACGTGTGTCCATACTCGCTTTGCATTATCGGACTCGCGCAATCTGACGATTCGGGTTCTAAAATAATAACGCGAACATGATATGGCATCAAGTTTCCCTTCATCTCTTCCGATTCTATTATATATTATCACACACATACACACACACACACACACACGCACACACACACACACACACACACACGCACGCACGCACGCACGCACGCACGCACGCACGCACGCACACATACGTATATATATTTATTTATTAGATATAGCTATATGTATCTCTCATAATTAGTACGCGCATTCTTTTTATAGCGAGAATCGAGTGATAGAAGATTTCGTTGGAAATTTATCTAGATTTTTCCTCGTGACATATTTACGCATCTCGCGACGCTCGACATCGCGCACTGATGTGCCAATTTACTATTTCTGCGTGCGACAGGGAAAGAGAGAATGAAAAATGGAGAAAAAGAGAGTGAGAAAGAGAGAAAAAAAAAAGGGAGCAAAGGAAGACAAAAACGTGGTAATAGACTACGCGCGTCGATTACTTTTTCCCCCCTGCTCTCACACATTCGCGTATAATGCGCGTGCAATTACGCGAGTGTTCTATTTATATCGAAGTAAAGACCTCCGCACGGTGTCTCGTAGATATCTCACACTGTATTGATGCTCTCTAGTGTAGAATTTTTTTTTCGCCTAATTAAAGAGCAACGTAGTGAGAAGTCGCGTCACGCCAGGTATGAGAACGAACGATGCGAATTAGGAGATGGACGAGCGAGACTCGAAATCTGCCTCAAGATCTCCACGCCCTTGACTTGCACGAATCGGGAACAATACTGCCAATGAATGTAAATATCATCTCTGTTTTTCTAGATTCTACGTCTGTAATCGTTGTTGTATATACATGTAAGCGTTTCGTCGGCTTCGTTTAGGAAAATTTTTTGCGTTGCGTTTTTTTCAGTCTACACGAAATACTCTTATCCCATCCGTGATTTTGTCTCTCGCTGTCACTATTTTTTTAATATATATATATTTAATATGATGATAGTATATATGGATATATGTACACACACGATCGCTTTATTGCATGCCGCGCCAGTTAAGTCGGCAATCTAGTCATTTACGAATTTTCTGATCCCCATATCAGCGGACACTAAGATGCTCACAACGAAT
>NW_017259306.1:1807445-1809843 GCF_001594045.1 Atta colombica | reverse complement strand
TATATATATATATATATGCTTTATTATTTTATAACTATGAATGTTAAACATTATGCAATGTCTTATAAACAAGAATCTGCAACTTCTCAAATAATCTATCAAAATAATTTACTCAAATCGTTGGAAGGAATATTCAAATACATTAGTATAGTACCATTATATACGCATACATGTATATTATGGTATTATGCAATTATAGATACGTATTTGAAATATACTAAATTTCTGCGCAAATATAAAATTGCCACAAATCTAATTAAAATAGTGGATGACGCTTATTTGATGAATTCTATAACAAGATATTTCGTGTTATTGCGAATATATTATATGGACATAAATCATTAATGTTATTTCATGAGATTGCATACCTATTATCTCTCATTTGTTTAGAATACGGCCTTAAGCAACGTAGATATCGCGATTCGTCCGTATATTGTAAGAATTTAGCGTTAAACGTAATCACACGAGGGATATGCTCGTGCCGACGACATACAGAACTCAGTATTGACAAACTGTAATTTATTTTCTTCATGATAATACATCACACTTCATTAGATTCGTAGTCTTATCAGTCAAATTATGAGAAGGTGTTCTCGTAATAATAATAGTAAAATTGTTTCTTCGTTAACTATGAGATAACTCCTAGATCGTAAAACCTTTGTATTCGTATGTACCTGTATTCTACGTACATTTATATAAATATATATATATTCGGAAATGTCCATGCATGCGTATATTGAGTCGAATCTCAATGAAACACATGTTTCATTTAGTAGTTTATTGCATGTATCGTCCCTTCGCTATTTGCACTTTGTTAGCCGTGATGAGATATCGCGCGACGACTGCGCTGCCCGCACAAACAATCCCGATAATTACACCTACCAAAAGGCCAACAAAGAATTGAATATCCTCCATGAGTGTCCTTGCCTGACTCTTTGGCTTATGGAACTTTTCGGTGTCGTCTTTCGTCCTTGCAATATAGCCCAGCCAATAGACGAGTCTGTCGGAGGGTGGGTTTAGTCTGTCGCGTATCGCCACGGAAACCTTTCGTGCATTTTCACGATAAACCACCGTCTCATAGATCTCGTTTATTATTTGTGCGATCTCCTTGGCCAAGGCGAAATGATCGTTCGTGGTTTTTATGGAGCGCGCGAAACCCAACTCGACTGCGCGAGCCGCGTTACGAGACTCGTGGGCGTCCCTCGGCAGACATATCAGAGGTGTCCTGTGAAAGGCAGCTTCCAGGAATTCTGTATCAGTACAATGACTCAACACCACTCGAGTTCGGCTATAACCTGTAACAATGAGGCAACAGTATTAAGGGAAAGAGAATGCCTCCATTGCCGTATTATCCTCTCTTGAGCGATTATATTCAATTCAATGCGCTTTGAAGAATTTGTATTCGCAAGGCACGTATTTCACTTGTGCGCAAGTAAACGCTCTAGAACTCATTGTTTTCATTTACTATGAAATGTATTGTGTCGTGGGAAAGAGATAAAGGTCTCTCAATGAGAACCCTACATTGTATTTACTAAAATTGAAAAGTTTACATTTTTTAAAATCAATATTACGTATATGAAATATGTATTCTTTATAATTTGGCTACTGATTTACGCACCTGTATTAAAACAATTTATAGTTTTTATATTTAATTCTCATTGTTACAGAAATATCTTTTTATCAATGTATAATTATTTTACCTATGATATCTTGCCGGTCAACATCCTCCTCAATAAAAAGATTTTCCGGCGCAACGTTTGTATTGCGCTTATTCTTCCATATGACAGCTTGACCTTCCCTCCCTTGAGGCAATTTCTTTGCCAGTTCTTGTATTAACGTCTCATAATTTTCTTCTAAAAGAGCAACTATAGTACCCGTCCTATATTCGATCAATGACTTTTGTAAATTCTCAGGTAAGGGATATGCACCTCTACAGTGATGACAACCAACCTAAAATTAAATTTAATTGATTTAAAAGTAATTTTAAATCAATGTTAAATTGTAGTTTTGGAAATTTACAAAGATATGCCAAAACGTTAAAAAAACAAGAGAATAGAATGAAGAATTAATATACATTTTACAAACCTCCACGAGTAATTCTGTTAAAGATGCAAAATCAGAACGTAATACTGTATCGCCTCCCCAAAGTACTAATCTAACATCCGCGTAAAGATGCTCCAAATCGATATTAATGTCCGGTAGATGTTTGATTGCTAATCGTAAAGCGGGAGTTAGATAATCGTTCTTAATAGTGGAAAATATGGTTTTCCCTGAGAAACTTGTTGAAAGTCTCGACCAAAAGCCACCACTATGCACCGGCAGTGCAACTCTAGTGCATTCAAATGCATACAGTTCCTCATCTGGATTCTTTATCCAGATTACTGGAATTGATTCAATA
>NW_017259306.1:1782270-1807345 GCF_001594045.1 Atta colombica | reverse complement strand
ATATATATATATATATATGTGTGTGTGTGTGTAAAAGTATACATACGAAATATTATATATTTTATTAAATTAATGAAGCCTAGATCTTTCAAATACATTGTATAATGAAATAAAACTGGTTTTAATATCGATATTACCTTAATGCTGGAAATATAATGAACGTAGGCTGAAATTTTTGTACTTTATTCAATACTTCTTCATCCTTGAAAAAAATATTGCATATTTCTAATGCATGTTTCTCAGCAGACACTGACTTATCAATGTTAACATCCAGTTGCAACACTTCAACGTCGATCAGTTTATTGTAAATATTATTAGCAGTATATGTCGGTATTATTAATGTTGTATCAATCCCTTGATCCGATAAGGTATTAGCTAATAACGATAGATCATATACGCTTTCAAACGCGACTACTAGAGCTGACAGAGGAGGTGCAGTCAGGGTTGAGCTGCTTGCAAATCGGAATGAATAAAAGCATGCATACAAGCCAATTAACGTCAACATTATAATTATGATTGCGCTTAAAATATTTGTTACAATTTTTTACTTAGATGAGCGAATAAAACTTAGATGAATAGCATTCAAAATTCGACTATTAATCATTTCAATATTGATATTTCATAAATTGTTTTCATAAAATGATGTTTTTCTTAGTGTTCATGACCAGTAATATAAATAAACCAATAAACAAAGATCTTCCAAGATTGCTGGTAAATTAGGCGTTGTACTCAGTCTGATGTTAAGTAAAGAAATCACAGAATCTAAAAAGAAAGATGCAAACAAAATTATCAAATATGCAGAAGATGTGATAAAGTACATCCAGAGAACATTTTTAACTTTTTTATATTTCTTTCTGTCGCAATTAAGATTAACTTTAATTCTGGTTCAACTTACTCTCCGTTTTTTTCTAATTCTAGTTGTTAAAACTAAAAAAATGATGAAATTAAGTTAAACCGAGATTAAAGTTAATCTACAGTTAATGCAAATGGGCATTAAAAGTATAACACAGAACAATACTTACCTTTTATCACTCTTCAATGTCTAAACTATAATCTGTATATACAGACGATACAAATATCTTCATATTAAAAATTAATAAAATCTTCAATATATGATTCCCAGACCGTGGTGCATTAAATCATCAGATTTAGATTTTAAATCAGAAGTGTCCACGCAATAAATATCGCTGGTTCCTGAGATCGTATTTTCAAGCACCCCCGTGTGACGTCTCAAGTCAAATCAAACGGAAATCCAAAATTCCGAGATTTTCCAAATGCGGTCTGTTTCAGACGCCAAATAAATGGGCGGAGCACAGGACACAGCTGACGACACCGAACGGCGTATGAATAACTCGTACCCGAACGTAGAACGTCCGCAAGACGTCCGCGCGCGACAATAGATTTGGGACAATCCCGCGTGGGATTTGATTGGATTCTGATTTGTTTCGTCAGAATCATAAAGCTGCACCCGGCAGTCCCGGCGTTTCTCGCCGGGAGGCGAGAGAAATGCACATCGATCACTGGTGTATTTCTTATTATCGCCACCACGTGATAATTACAATCGCGAATATACTGCGCATCTATCATGTAAACACAGAGTCGTAGAGATGCTACAGTATGTTACAAATGTATGTATTGAATCTATAATAAATTTTCGATTTTCAGTGTGGCAGTCGGAGCCGTCGGAAGGGCGAAGTATATGAGTGAAATAGATACATATTTGATATTTGGCAAAAGCGAGAAAGAAAATTTTAATGCAAGAATCAGAGATTTCTCTCTGCAGAAATAAACTTAAAACCTATTCTTTTTCGGCAAATAATAGCTTGTTTCACTTCAATTTATTGTGCCACCAGTGTCATACATAAAGATCTGTTCTTTTTAGCTGAACTTCAGTTGTATTATTCATCTTTCCTTCTTTTTTTTCCAAGATGGAGAGAAAAAAGAGAAAGGTGAACAATGCAAGAAGTTCAGCTATACTCGTACATCAGTTCAAAATTTTCTTCGAGACGAATAAAGAATCTACAAACGAAGACGGAGAAGCTTTTCTGCGATGTGATTGGTCACTATTTTGTCGTTGTCGGATTGATTGGTGCTCCACTTGTCCCGCTTGATCTTTCCGACAATTCGATGAGCACGAAGTGAGCACTTTAAGAACTACGCGACCGGTGTGTACATCTGTTTGTCTTTCTGTGATACGAGTCACGCAATTTAACCTATTTAATCATCAAGTTTGATTTCTCGGCGGGATACGGTCGGAACAGCAACAGATCTGAAATACATGATGGCTACACCTCCGAATACTGGATTGTCCTTCGGTACGCCAAAACCCACGACAGGTACAACGAACATTCTGAACCGAAGCAAGAATAAAATCTTCAGGAATATTATCTTTGCACTTTATCTAGCTCCGGAGAAAAATCACGTTCGGTATTTTGATGCACGTTGGCTCTTTTCGTGTTACAAGGACTCACCGGTTTGACTTTCGGTACTCCGACTACTATGACCACTGGAACCAGCTTTGGCCTCGGCGGTGGTATAACCGCGACAACAACATCCATATCTACTGCGTCGAGTCTACCCAGTTTCACGAATCTTGCGAGCAGTGGGACACCTTTGCCCGCACCGACGGGACTTTCCTTCGATGCCACGAAAGTGCCTACAACTCCAGCCACAGGATTTCCCATTGCGACAACTACAACGGGAGGTTTCAATTTTGGTGTCGGATCAGCAAAATCTATGACAGGTTGATCGAATATTATATTTTTCTCATATTCTATATATTCTATTAGAAAGACATTACATGTATATGTTATATTTCTAAGGCTCCACTGGCTTGACTTTCGGTACTCCGACACTAAATACTATGACTACTGGAACTAGCTTTGGTCTTGGAAGTACAGTTGCAACTACAACATCAACAACGAGTGCACCGAACTTTAACCTTCCTAGCAGTACAGCACCGACATCTGCAGCACCGGGGCTTTCATTCGATGCCTCGAAAACAGGCCCTACCACAACTTCAAACACTGGATTTTCTCTCGCAGCAACTACTGCAGCAGGATTTAATTTCGGAACATCAACGACTACTTCCACTGGATTTCCTCTGAGCAAAACGACTTCTGCTGCTGTTTCAACGAGTTTAGCAGCACCTGCTACTCATACTTCCTTGGGTACTACTACTACGTAAGTATAGTTTTGCTTATTACAAAATTTATCTTCAGAATAATCAGTTTATCCTTATTCATTACTAATGATAAATTCGATTTATTATAACAGCTCAATTTTAACTCTCTGTAAAAATCTTTTATTACAGTGTTAGTTCTGCAACTGGTATTCAACCAGGTGCCATTAATTTCTGTCAGCTTGAAGAATCTATCAACAAGTGGACTTTAGAGTTAGAGGAGCAAGAAAAAGTATTTGTGAATCAAGCTACACAAGTTAACGCCTGGGATAAATTGTTGATAACAAATGGGGAGAAAATAGTAACCCTGAATCAAGAAGTTGAAAGAGTAAAAATCGAACAGCAACAATTGGAGCACGAGCTGGATTATGTCGTAAGTCACATTTGTATTCTTGCAATTTTGTAATATTTATACAAATGCTAATACAAAAAACTATTAAATTTTCATCGAATTAAATTAAAAATTTGTATCATTCAAATTAAATAATTATATCATTCAGGTTGGACAACAGAAAGAGCTGCAAGAATGTTTAGTACCATTGGAAAAGGAGTTAGCGTCTCTTTCTGTCTCGGATTCCGATCGAGAATATACATATCGTTTGTCGGAAAATCTCGATACCCAATTGAAACGTATGTCAGAAGATCTAAAGGAAATAATAGAACATTTAAATGAAGCAAATCGCGCTCAGGACTCCAGTGATCCAATCGTTCAAATTGGAAAAATTTTAAACGCGCATATGAACAGTTTACAATGGTTGGATCAACAGACGGCTTTGTTAAATCAGAAAATACAACAAATTGATCAGATGCATCAAAGTTTCAGGCAAGAGAGCGAACAGAATTTACATTTAGCTTATAATTAGCTGTCGACTTGTTTTATATATATATATATATATATAAACTTAAAAATTATTTTTTGTGAGTACCTTATTTAATGAAAAGTTTAACATACGAATGAAATATGATGTGTATGAATGAGAATCATGAGAAATATATATTTTGCATTTAAGTAATACTGTATCTAAATTTTTTTCTTTGCTCAAGATGCAATGGCTGGTATAAAATAATGTATCTTAACATGATCTCTCACATCTAAAGTTAGTTTCACTATCTTCTCCTTCAATAAGTTACACTTAACACTATCCGGCTGGAGAATGTCCCAACCCAAAAACATAGAGAATTTCTTTATGTTAATGATCGCCAAAATATCGTCAGTCTCTTGTTCAGTCTCTTCGTTTTCATAAACTTGTAGTCCTTTAAAGTGAGTGGACACCGTAGCAAGGTCCACATCAATTTTTAATATCAATGTACCACGTTTATTGGCGATCATTATCAGTTGAGAACTTATATTTTTCATTCTATCCGTGATATGCCGTAGATACTTCAACTGTGGCATTTCTAGCGATATCTGGAATGAGATTGTATTTCTGCCGATTCGATCATGCACGATAAATATTGCATTATTAGATATCTTATGTCCTTTTTAGTTAAACTTTTCGCAGAGTTTATCTTTTCCTTTTTCCATGAAAAGAAAAGAAGATGAATCGTGCAAGAAATTCAGCTAAAAAGAATTAAGTCTTCTACTTACATCAAATTTTGGAATATCTGGCATTTTGTGTTCCGGCCAATCTCTACGATGTATGAGTTTCACGGGTACGTCATGTACACACTGTCGTGAGTCAATGGACAGGGAAGTCAGGTCAATTTCAAACGTCAGACAAGGTTGTTGTCTGTTCGTCAATTTAATTTTCACACTCTTCGCCATTGCTCTTAGGCTATTCAAGCTTCTGGCAAACATAGAGGCATCGAATTCCAAGTAAATCTTATTCTCCTGCTCAGTCACACCGTTCATAATATACTCTGCAAAGAAGTGTTGCGGCAAGATCACCGTCCAGAGCACGGGTATATGCTCATCACCGACACTGAAGCACAATTCGGTCGGTGCCAATTGCAACACGCAGTACTTTGCCATTCGAGATATAGTACTAACAATATCTGAAGAGTACGAAAAACGTTTATTGATCAATAAGACGTCAAGATTAAAACTTAGTCTAAAATGTGCTCTTTACTTCCCGTTTCTTACTTTTTATTTTACTTTTTATTTCTTACCTTTTTGTTTCTTATTCAGTTTTTTCATTTTCTGTAACCAAGATAAAAGTTAAAGAATTTGGTAAAAAGAAATGGGATTGTTTATAAAATAGTCGCAAAGAAGAAAAAAGATGTGAGGTAAAAACAAGTAGTAGGAAGCAAAGAACACATTGTAGATTAGGTTTAAAAGAACTTTGGAAGAGACAAGATATATGATTGTTGATGAAACAGTTATAAAGAGGAGAAAAAAAGTAAAAGGTAAATAATAAGAAATAAGAAACAAAGAGCACGTTGTAGTCTTCAGCAGGGTTGTGCATTTTGTAAAATATAATAATCTATGTGAACATCTATGTGAATACAATGTAAACTATGTTTTATGTGTTACTTATGTAAAAACAATCTAATCATGTCATGTTTTTAAAGCCTATGTTTTTTGTCATTGTAATGGACTACACTAAAACTTCTATTTTACTTATATATTTTTATTTATTAATATTAATATCAATATTCACAAAAGTTAATTATTTCTTTCTGTATTACATTATCCCATTCATAATAATGTTAGTCTTGAAGAAGTATTACTAGTCAAAATAAGATGTTGGAATAACTCGATATGTAATTTATTTTAAGTACAATTCATATATTCATAATAATGTTAGTCTTGAAGAAGCGTTACTAGTCAAAATGAGATGTTGGAATAACTCGATATGTAATTTATTTTAAGTACAATTTACGATTACTTTTAGACATTTATAACATCAAATTGACATAATAATAAATCATTTTAAATAATAATAAACATCTCAAATTAAGTTTGTCGATTTGAAGAATTCTTATTACGAAAAATATTATAATACCCTCATCGGAATTACATATTTTACATTGTATTTTATATTGTCTTACATATGAAAAAGATTCATGTAAACTTAATGAAAACAATACAAAAATATTCCATGTAAATGTAATTTTGAAATACTCTGGCGCAACTCTGAACTTTATCATCTTCGACGTCTATGACGAGGTTAGAAATATAAAATTTAAATTTTACGTGTAAAGTCCCGCATGGCACCTGCATCTGTCATTTTGCCTTTGAACTTCATTTTTAATCAAATCATCCGTTTATTATTGACACCTATGTTATTGCAAATGTCAAAGAAAAAATCAAGAGAATATGTAAAATTGGCGCGAAAAACTGGCCTATTATGTGCAATATACTATGTGACCAGCGATGCTGGTATGACTACAGTGGCTGTGTTAAAAAATTCACTGCCAGCTGAAAATCTATAGTTTCCATCACGTATACTGTATATTTTTAGCACTGGCGGTACATTTTGGAACACAGCCGCTGTCATCAAATGAGAACTTCGTTTGCTGCTAGTTTTGTCTGGCACGATTTAATAATTAAATTGTTTCATGTTTTTTACAATTAGGTAATAAGCTGTGTTCCAAATTTATTTGCAAAATTTGTTAGTATTTTCCACTGGGAAAACCTGGAAATTAATGCAACACCGATTCGCACTGAATGCAATTGAATACAAAACATATCTATATATTTTCAGTCTCAGTAAAAAATTTTTATACATGAATATGTATTAATGAATATGTATAAATATACATCCCTCTTTCTTTTGCAAAATTACTTTTAGTGTAATAGAAATAATAATAGTAATGTGAAAACATCAAAAATAATTAAAAGAATAATTTTCTTATTATTTATTTTAGAAAAAAATAAGTTTGGAAAAATGTAAAAAAAATTGTTCATACACAATTATGCATAATTTAATATATATAATTATAAGTAATTTTTTAACATTTCTTTAAATTTGATTTTTTTTAAAACAAATAATGTAAAAATTATCCTTTTATTTTTTTATGTCACATCCCTTTTTTATGTTACATCCCAGCAAACGAGAATAGATTGAAATGAATTGAAAGAGGATTCAGATTTTCAGAAATATTGATTCACAAATGTTAAAATGAATGCTTTTCAATCCTGAATGCATTTTTATTCATTTATAGAAATTGCATGGAGCATATCTCTGTGCCTTTCAATCTAAAAATAATATTAGCTTTTTCTGCATACACTATTGTGAATACTGTTCAATTCAAAATTTTGAATAGGAAATGCAGTTTTTCAATCCAATTGCATTCAATTGAATAAAAAAAAAGTATTCGCTATTTAAAATACGCATTCGGATAGAAAAAAATTTCAATTGATTTTAATCCATTCTCATTTGCTGGATAATTATTTCAGTGATTTATTTCCATCAGGAGTACTGCAAAAGAATGGATATCCAGTGAGAAAAATGATAATAGAATCGACATCGAATCGAATTTCCTTACAATCAATTCGACGTCGAATTCATTGTCAACATCGATTTCATTGTCATTTCTCACTGGGTGTTGTGTAGTTTACATCCACTTCTTCAGAGGGCAGTAGTGCACGGGGGCATTTTGCGACAGGAAAAAGGCTCATGTTCTCTTTGGCCACCAGTGTTGCACTAATTTTTTCAGGGGAAAAACAATGGCACCTCGATATTATTTACATCACATTTATTATATTATAGAATCTCATTAATTGCGGGATTCTTTAAACGTTTTATCGACAATTGTCGCAATCGTTAGCTATAAGCGATAGCCAATGAGTGACGCGCTTTCTTCCAGGATAGTCCTCCCATTGGCTATCGCTAACTAACGATAGCGACAATCATCGATAAAACGTTAGAGAATTCCGTTACTGACCGTAAATTTTGGAACAAAGCCTTATAAAAAAATAAAAGTTTCTTTTGCCATCGTCGGTTATATAGGAACTATAATGTATTATCGATACATTTCTTTCACAAATAAATTAAGGGATGCGATGTGAATACAGAACTACATGACCGACGCGACGGGGTCGATCTCCGCTGGCGTCGATGACTCTATGGGAATTGTAGTATTCTAATAGAGATAATCGTCTCGCGGCGTCGCGTCGCGGGAAGTGATCTACGCTTCGCAGCAAATCAGACTGTCAAAACTTGACGTGGGCCACCGGTGGGACGCGATCGTCGTTGCGTTGATCGTCGCGAAGTCACGAGTGCGACGTAGCGTGTCGGTGCAAGCAGGTGTGCGTGTACAAATTCACGCGGGAGTGTGGCTGACAAAGATTTCTCTCCCCCTCGCTCGAGGCATCGCGTCTCGAGTGTTCTAAGACTTCCGAGGGTAGTGAGGTGGCCATATTGTTTAAATCACTACGTATTCACCACTCTCGTGTGCGGGTGGATTACGTGATTCTTGAATGTTCACCCCGAGACGATGCAGCAATATGTTTCTGAATAGAAAGAGGTGAGTGCACGAATGTTGTCTTTTGTGTCGCACGGCGACGCATAAAAAGAGAGTTGCGTTTTAGACGCGTCTCTCAGTACACCCCTTCCTCATCTTTTGTATTTACTTAAAATTAGACAAGTTTATTCGAGGTATTTTTTGGCGGTCTTGGGTGAGAGGAAATGGATAAGGAACCTCTCTGTGAGAGCCGGGACAACCAGCTCCACATATTGCGGCCTCACGACTGCTCTGTCTCCTTTATTTTGAAACGCGATGTTTTGGCGGGAAAGGAGCATGTGAGAGCACGCGAAGTCAGCGACGCATTGATGGCCTCGCGACCGGCAGGTATTCGACTGTTCGTGGCCTTTCGTTCGCAGGCTCGTGATGCTTTCTGTATTAGAAATTCACGAAAGGTATGATACAGGTTTTCGCGTCATCGGCACATTCGGCCTCGAAGAATCGTAGAATGTTCTCGCACATTCTAACCTCGCATGCATCCTGTAGGTACGTCCAGGCAGTCGATTTTATTTCATCTATTTTGCTGCGTGTCATGAGTATGAAGAGAGTTGGGAGCGACAATAACATCTCCGCGTCTTGTCAAGGTGAATCCGATATCACTCGTCGAATATCATACTTCGGAAGCCTATTGTTATTGTTGTACATGCGATTATCATTGCGTCATTTGTTTTCTGATAGAACGGACGATGTCCTCGCCGGTCGCGATTCTCGATCTTTCGTACGTACAAAGCATTTCCGAATGCATCGTCTGTCAATTTATGCCTTTTTTATATTCGCGAGAATGAGTTTTTAGATTTTGTTTATCAAATAAAATTGCGATTGATTTTATCAAATTTTATTTATTTACTTTTTGTTTTTTTGCAATTGAGCGTAAAAGTTAATTGGAGTTCGATCAAATTCGTCTTAAACATTTTTTATTTATCAATCTTAACGTCATTTTTTTTTAGATTTCTTAATTCAATTTTATTTCGCAGGAGAAAGGAGATCCTTTTTATATCGGTGCACTTGAGTGTTTCATTTAAGTTATTCGGAATTTAATTTTGAAGTCATCTTAAAATCTTCTAGATAAACTTATCAATTTTAACGTTATTCCTTGGATTTCTGGGCTCAATTTTATTCCGGAAGAGAAAGGCAATCTTTTTTTTATCAGAGCAATTAAGTGTTTTCGATTTGCTATAAATGATAAACCAAATATAAATAAATTGCATTTATTTATATTTGATTTATCATTTATTAATTGCATTTATTCATGTTTGATTTAATATTTTGTCATATCGACAAATAAATATTTTTAAAAGTATTTTTGAAACAATTTTTTATAAGATCATTAAACGCATATTTTTTTATTTAGTTTTCTTATACAAATTTTGTTAATCATTACAATATTTTCTTAGAGAAAATAAAGGACAAACCTAAAAATTTTAAGACTTTATTCTTAAATATTTCCAAACTAGTTGACGGTCAGAAGTCTGCGCATTAAAGAGCAAAATTGAGTTTTGAAAAAGATAAGTAAATCTAAAGGATAGCTATTTGAAATACAGAACCGTATTATAGTCATATATAGTCATCATATTAATTACACACATATCAAACTAAATATCCAGTTCAGAAAATTTATGTGAGTTGTAATTGAAATTTCTTCTTTTGAATTTATTGTTATCATGTTTTCATTTATGTTGTTTCATTTATTGATATCATGTTTTCATTTATGTTGTTTCATTTATTTCATTTGTTGTTTTTTTAAATTTTAAAGATGCAATGTTTCCGATCTCACTTGCTCTTCGCTGACGCTTATTTTTATTTTATCCGTCCATATCGATCTCGTCTTTCTCATTCTTGTATCCGATAACCGAGAAAAGTATAGAATAACTTGCAAAAAGCAAATAAAAAAGAATCGTCTTTCTCCTCCCAAATAAAATTGAGCCAAGAAATTGAAGAGACATTAAGGTTGATAAATTTATTCATTAAAAAGAGCCATTTTGTTCAATCACCAATTAACTTGAAATAATTATCGACAATTAATTTTATCATTAAAATCAAAGTTTATATAGTTCATTTTTTGTGATAAACAATAAGAAATTAATAATTCCATTTATAATAAAAGAAAAATTGTTGGTATTTGTAACTATGATTACGTTACTAGTTTTTATCGCTTCACACTCCTTTAATATGAAGTATGCTTTCCTCCTCCAGGCATATTTTGCAACTGTCTTCAACCTTTCTTCAGTACTGGCTCTCCTTCGTCTCATTTCCACATCTGTATCTATATTCCACTATCTAGCTATCATACTTCTTCCTTTTTCCGCTTCCTTTTTCCTTCCAGATATTTTGGTAATTTCTTTGTCATTATGCTTTTATAGTTGCAATTGTATCTAGATTCATTTATCTTCATTCTTCTTTCTTCTTTCTCCTTATTCTCTATTTTCTTCACTAAATTCTCAGGTATCTCCTATCTCCGTCTTCTCTTTCCAACCTCACCTGTTCCTTGCTCATCTCTGTTCTTTCCAACATTTTCCTCCTTCTCTCAGTTGCCTTCTTCCTTTAATGATCGCTTCTTTTCTAAATTCTTTGTGCATTCCTGTATCAGTTTCTTCTTTGCGCTTCTTATTTTTTCTTCGTATTGCTCTTCTAATCGCTTTCGTTTTTATCTCTCTTATTTTCGTTTCTTTCGCTTGTATGTTTAGTTTGGTATCCTCCAATTCAGTCCTAAAATTCACTTCACTTATTTTCTTTTTATTCCATCAAGTCTCCTATCCTCTAGCCAGCCCCACTCTGTTCCATATAGCGCAGTACTTTCCAGTGAATCAAATATCTTCATTCTTCTTCTGAAATCATCTTTAAATAATCTCTCCAATGTTCTCTCTCCAATGTTCCACGTCTTCCTTATTGTTATTGTTATTTTCATTCTTTCTCTGTGCTTTTTTTATCCCTTCATTTTTCTGCAGAGTATATTCCAAGTATTTTATAAAATAATACATAGATTCACGAGACATTAGGATCAACGCTGGTACTAATTTGCGCAAATATACTCAATGATAAAAATATATATAAATAAGTTTAATAATTTTTGGACGTTTCGGCTCGGTTTGAATATCCTCAGTATATACACATATAAATAACTACCGGCCTCGAAACATTGTTAAATGAATTGCAAAATACATATATTTTTCCTTCCAAATGCAAATTACATGGACCATGTAGTGAGACGCAACCATCCTCATTATTAATCAATGATGTGCAGTATTTTATTTCTTTGAAATCCTTTATCCTCTTCTCCCCATTTCCATGCTTTTTTCCGTCTCTTTCTTTCTCGAACACCATTACTTCCGATTTTTCCATTTCAGACCTTTTCTTCTCAAAATTTCTTGAATTTCTTCAACATTTCCTTCAGCTCTGATTTTCTATCAACCAGTAGCACCATGTCATCAGCATACATAATTAATCAACACTTTTATTTCCTATTACAATCCTCCTGACCGTCCTCTTTCTCCTCCAAGCCCGATACGTATATTAAATAGAGTCGGATTCAAAAGATATCCTTGTCTAAGAACTTTTTCCATCCAGAATTCTTCCGATCTTATATGCTTTTCTTTCTCTCTATTTATTTTAACCACATTTCTCGTTTCTTTATACGTCTTATAATTCTCAGTCTCAGCTTCTCTTCTATCTTCATCCTCTTCATTAATTCATTTAGCTTTCTTCTATCTATTCTTAAATGCCGCTTTTAAATCAGCAAAGAATATTCTCATCTTTCCCCCTTTTCTGCTCAGCTCTTTGTTAATTACATAACATATATATATTTAACATATATATATATATCGCATCCATCGTTCCTCTCTCCTTTGTAAACCCGAACTGCTCTTCCTTCAACTTACTTATCAGTTATTTTTTTCTCTAACCTTTCATTTAATGCTCGCTAGATTTTGTACCCATCAACGTGATTCCTCTGTAATTTTTAATCACATCTCTCTCTCGCCTTTTTTTACGTTACTATAATTATTATTGCTGTAATAATATAATATATTAGTAATAATATAATTATATTTCTATCAAACATATCTGTATATAGACAATCGAAAATAACTATAATTATAGTTATTATTATTAAAGTAACTGAAATTACTATAATTTATTAGTAACATGTAATTACACTTACAAATATCAAAACTTTTTTTTTCATAGTATGTTTTGATAAATTATACAGATATTATTTGATAAGTGTCGATTAAATTAATTGGAGTCTTTGGTTGAAATTATCCTTATCATCGCACACGCAAAGACGCAGAATATGTTTAATTCTACATTAGTCGCAAGCCGATCGTAAACTTGTTAAGTTGACAACTGAAACGTCAATTTCAAATTTGATGCTTCAAATTGACTGTTGCACCAAGTTTGCGATCGACTTGCGACTAATGTAGAACCAAAGTTAAACGTATTTTGTTGGATCGATACGTCAATCTCGTAATGCCAATGGTGAGAACGAATATGTTTTCGTAGCAAGCAATTTAAAGCATTTTCAAAGGGAACGAGAGTTTGAAATGTTTAATATATTCGTATAATGTTCAGAATGGAGACATATACCTGCAAAAAGTAAGGTGTCAGTACTATTACAATGATATTTGAAAATAGATGAATGTGTTATATAAAATTGATAAAGTGCAAATAAAATATAACAAGTAGACCGCAAAAATGGACAAAAACATAGAACAGTATAAATGGATGTAAAAGCTAATAATCTATTGTGTTCTTTGTTCCTTGTTTCCTTTTACTTTTTTGCTTTTTTTCTTCTTCGCAATTATATTATTGATAATCATATTTCTCGTCTCTTCAAATTTGTCATCTTTTATCTCGGCGACAGAAATTGAAGAAATAAGATAAAAGGCAAAAAGGCAGAAGGTAAAAGTAGTAAAAAATAAGAAACAGGAAGCAAAGAGCAGAGTTGTGCTCTAACTAGCGTTAAAAATGTATGTAGGAAGATAATACAAATATATTACAAGTATATATTTGAATATTTTCGAGATAAACTTTCGAATACGTGACTTTATTTCGAATTAAAAATAAAACAATAAAAATTAGAATTTAATCAATCACAATCTTAATTTTTACCCTTTCAAATTCTGCGTTTTGATGTATATTAAATTGAAAAATATTATCCATTGAATTATTTAATTCTGTCGACATCTGAGAGCTGATGTATATAATAATGTATACATGTGGGAAAATAGTCAAAATTAAAAAAAAATTGTTAAAAGTGTGAATTATTTATTAAAATGCGCATGAATTGAATTAAAAAAGAAAATAGTTTTTAATTTGGTTGGTATGGTTCTAATGAAATCAGTCTGAAGGTCTGAAGGATTAATCTCTGTTCTGATTCTGATTGGTTGAATTCTAATCTACCATTCGCAATCTCCAACATGTAGTTTGCTACAGGCTTTCAAATCGATCACATCTCCATCCATTTGATGCTTGGCGAACGTAAAGCCTTTATCATACCATGCATTAGAGATTGAGGATTGGGAATCGGAGATCAGAATTTATCAATCAGAACGAAACGGATTAAAATTAAAATTATTTTATTGACCGAAATTTTAATCTCTAATTCGCAATCCTCATACTAATTATAAGTTTGGAAATCTCGTCCAAGTTGTCCGAGTGTTATCTTATTCTTGTTTTACATCTAATGAACAATAAAGATAGAATAATATTAAGGATCTCGAAGGAAGTTTTCGAACGTAGCCTTAATCTTGCATAGTGTAACACGGGCTTAAAGTTCACGACGCTCTTTCATTTCCATCGCGCGGAAATATCTTTCGTCCCGAGATACATACTTTGCAAACAGAACGATTCTCTTCATCCCGGAACGCCACGCACGTCCCACTTATCAATATTAAGCTGCCCGTCGGGAGATAGGGTGACGTCAACGTCAACTCTCGGGTCCTGCATGGCAACATTGGCAACTGCCAGACGGGGACAAACGCAGACAAATGTGTACATCCACGCGTGCATCTCTTGCTAGTCTCTCTTCGTGGTCGCGAACACGCCACACACGCCCCTTTGTGTTTTGTGCCCAGGTCGTGCCTCTTGCATCTCCCACGTCCCTCTTTTCTCGTCACTCGCTCTTCCTGTTTGACGCTCATTTCGCGCCATTTATTCGCGTAGGAAGATCTCTTCTCTCATCTTCCTGTTCTTTTTATCATACAATTTAACGTTTCCACGTGCGCGTCTCTATAAGAGGCATTTCTCTCTCAACTCCGATTAACTTAAGCACTATTTTATTATATAAGTAATTAAATTATATAAGTATTAAAATTATTTTTATTTTAAATTATATTCAGTATATCGAAAAAAAGATTAAAAACAAAAAATTGTATACTAGAGATGTTGTTTTAAATAATTCTGCCCATCGAATTAATCGTCGATTAAAGTTAATTGGAGTCGAAATGGTCCTATGTATTTTAATATGATTTTTAATATATGTAAAATAATTATGAATATGAATTCTGATGAGAATAAATCTAATTAAATAAGAGAAATCTTATGTTCAATCAAAACAGATCTTAGTGCTTTCGATGAATTTATATACTTATATTATCTGATTCTGCGTATTGAAATCTTTTTTGGTTTTGAAATGCAATCATGAGCAGTAATAAAGGCAAGCAATTCAATAATTTTTAAATGCTAATAAATTTGGCTTTTTACGAAGAATGGTTGTCATCATAAAAGCAAAATTACTTGTAATTAATTATAATCATTTACGAAAAGTTACAAAAATCTAAAGCTTCACGTGCAAATCCAGATTAAAATGAAAAACTATCAGATGGATTAAAAATGGCAGTATTAAGATCATGATTTATCTTTGGAAATTGTTATCAAATATATATTATTCGCAATAAAATTTATATATAATAAAAATAAGACGTCTACAATGGATAGCTCGATAAAATTGTCTAGTCTCTCATTGGATATCCACATCCACGCGCATCCACGCAGGAATGCTCGGCGAGATTGACCTCTTGGTGTCCCCGGCGATGTTGATGCCGTTGATGGTCATCTTATGCGCGCGCGCGCGCGCGCGCGGAAACAAACGAGAGACAGCTGCTCCGTTCACAGGAACAGAGGCGGACGAGCGGCGACGAACCCTCCCAGTTTGGTCGGCCCCCATCTCTTTCACCCGCGGATGCGCTGCTATTCAGCACACGGCGTGTTCAAGTCGTTCAAGAGCGCACAGAGCAGGGATCAACACCCGGCCGCGCTTTGCGTCACAAGTAGATCTTTAATGCGTCGTGGCCGATCTCACATACACTGAGAGAAATGTTTTGCTACACAACCATTTATTTTGTTGCTATATGACTATAATAGAAACTTTCTTACTTTTTTTTTATTTAAACATTTTAATTTTTTATTTTACGTAAACAATCATACTTGGAGTGTTTGTCTAATTAAAGGTCATTGTTATTAAATGCAATACACATTGTGTACATATATATATACATATATATATATATATATATCAATTTATTATTAGTATTATTATAATTTAGCGTCATACACACGTGTGTGGATTTATTTTCAATATCTTCCTTAAAAAGTAAGAAATAAAAAAAATAAGGATGAATTCTTGGTCAGTAAAGAAAATTACTGTGACCGAATTTTATGTTCCCGTTGTTGGAGTAAATATCACTTCAGATAACTGTTCTCGATCATATGTATTTAAAATGAAAGATAATTCAATAGGAAATGATGATTGAATACATGGTATCATAACATAGTAACATTGACATTATTCTATTTAGCATCTATATTTATCATCCGCTATAACATCTAAGTAATGTCATGTATTATATACCTATTATTTACTTGACTTTGGTTAATTCTGATCGGAATTTTTCTGCTAATACACAACTTTTGATATCTATAATTCCAAAAGAATTGCATCTGCAGGTTCATGTTTATGTGGCTCATATTCTTTCGCTATGATTAGTAGTAAAATATGTAGTGAAGTTCAGTTTCTCTTTTTTGTTTTCACCGTGTAGTTTTTGTTTTATGAATAAATCTTTATTTTATTGCTGGAAATATTACTTGAAATTTTTTACTGGGAGTCTCGAACGCTGTAATCTTGTATGGTTTTGTACCGAGGGACAAAGTCCCGTTTTAGTGCTTTGAGCGAACTTCACCGCCGTAATAAACCTCGGTGATTTGGGGATACATTGGACATTAATGCCTTCGAAATTACGGGGTTACTGCTTCCATGCGTACGTATACCCTCTTGTCTACAGATTGATTAGAGCTAATCAAATTCGAAGAGTCGCAAACATTCGACTCCATACGTAAAGGAGACCAAGAATAATAATGATATATGAGAGAAAGAGAAAGGAGAAATTATTCGTGAAAAAAGTATTCACTAATAATTAAAATAGTAATTGTATAGGTATTTGCTACTCTCTAAATCTAAATCAGTAGTCACTAATCATCCAGTGGCATATTTGGCATTGATAATCAGTGAAGTTCAACTAAAAAAGGCAGAATGTTTGAGCATTATATAACTAAAATATTGACACTTGCACGTAATTTCAATCTTCCAATACCGTATTCATTGAATTTAAGCACTAAAACAAGGTTTGTTAGATTACGTAATAAAGATTAGCTAGGTTAAGGATTTCATATTTAATTCACTGATTACCAATGGCATACTTCGGCATCAATGATTATCCACTGATTCAGATTCAGAGAGTACATATAATATATATTGCAAATACTATTTACTATTCATATCTTTAAAAAACGAGCGTCAAGTAATTGCACAACCATTTTCGAAAAGAAAGAAA
Organism: Atta colombica; assembly: GCF_001594045.1. Lineage (NCBI taxonomy): Eukaryota > Metazoa > Arthropoda > Insecta > Hymenoptera > Formicidae > Atta > Atta colombica. The sequence continues at coordinate 1,789,930 of NW_017259306.1, read as the reverse complement.
TGGATATGTAGAATTTGAGAAAAGCTCTCGAAATTCCTCGAAAAAAATAACAGGTGATTCGTAAAAAGCGCATCTACCAGACGTTCGTCCGTTATCCGTGAAGTCCATTCTCGAGATCCATCTTTTTTGTCGAGGAGCGGCCGCTGGCGGTTCTCAGCTGTGTATAATCTTCAACTGAACCGCCACACATGGCTCGACTCTCTTCTTTTTATCCGAATTGAGAACCCGGAAGGCGCCTGCCGTGTTCTCCACCGAGGAAAACCTGTCCGTGTCACGTAGCGACCTGCATCCGTCGACGTATCAGCACGGCCGTGTAGTGTACCTGTGCATCGCTTCTTCCTTCTACGTCGCGATGTCTTCTCTCTCTTCATCATTTCTTCTCGGAATCAGCCGTCGCGAAGAATGCTGCCCGCCCGGAACGCGCTTCGTTCTCGCGGTTGCATACATACATCGCGCAGGAAGTTCTTTCTTCCAGATTTTGCATATTCTTTCAACTTCGACATATGCCGCTCAATTTCGAAGCGGATTCTCTCGCCTTCGGAACAAGTCACGCGACATCACCTTTTTTTCGAGATGTCTTTCTCTGTCTCTTTTTTTTCTGTGCCTTTCTCAGCTTCTACATTTTTTTATTATTACGTTAATACACGAACTTCAGGATAAAAGTTATATTCAAGCTAACATATATCTTGACAAAAATTTGTTGCCTTTTATTTCTAAACTCTGAGCAGAATCGTGTAAGGCTCGTAATATGATCTCGTAAGACTTACAAGTGCTTATAACTTTATGTAATGTAAAATTACTTATAAGTGCTTATAATTAACTTTTGTATAATATCTTTAGCTTCTTGATAGCTGTAAGATTTAAGAGAAATGATAGACATTTATGAACGATCATACATTTTACGTATATAAGCAGGTATATAAAGTTAGAACATCAGTCATAAGTCTTATACTTTCTGAATTTCTTGAAGCGAAATCTTATTCTAAAAAAAATACTGAAAATCTGTCACTTTTTTTTAATAATGATAGTATTTTAACTCTTTTGGAGTAAGATTTCACTCCAAGAAATTTAGAGAATTTATGTTTAGTTTATGCTATTTTCAGCAGAATCGCAAAGTTTGTAACTTGTTTTCATAGTTACGAACCTTACGATTTTGTTTTATAAAATTGTTTTATAGAATTAAGTATGTGCGAAAGAGCACAGATTTTCGATATCTTATATATATCGATAAAGTTATTCTATTCCAATCCCAAGTTCTGAACTGGTGTACATTGGTGCAATAAGTTAGAGTGAAACAGATATAGTTTATTTCATTTTAACTTATTGCACTTAGTTCAGAATTATTCGAAAAAAAAATAGCCTGATATGAATCAAAATATACAATATGGCGATATACTGATTAGAAATGATTCGATACGAAAAGTAGAGAGTCTATGTTCTCCATATATCTATACACATTCCTAGCTTTAGCTTCTAATTTTCTTACTTCCTTAGCTGTGTATTCCAAAATTTTCTATCAGTACTGAAAATCTATAGTACACATAATATAAATTATAGTCTTTCAATGCTAATAGGCTAATAGTGAATTTTGGAAAACAGTCTTTATATCGAATCAATTGATAGCTAGATTCTAGATCCAATGCTAATATGGAAATTCAAAGAAACTCAAAGTTCCGATGTAAATATAGAATATTAAAAAAGTAATATGATATGATATTTTAAAATATCGAATCATAGATCGATATCCCTAGAATTGTCATTCCTAAAATTGACTCATTAGTTTTCTATTAATTTTCATTAATTTCAAAGAATCCTTTTATGAGTCAATTAAATTTATTACTATATTTTTGCTGATAAATCGTAACCCATTTAAGAAATTATAAGAAAAAAAGCTTTCAAGAAAAAATGGAACTTCTGTTAGAGAGTCTTATTATTATATTTAATTTTTTTTATAAATTTGATTTAATGTCTGAAGAAAAAAAGAAGTTTGGACTGGTCGAAAAAGCATTCCAGTACATTTCTCACTCTTGATATTCGAAGCATGATCTGCAACAAGATCCTCAATGATTTTGCGCCATCGATTCCCAATTCCTTTGCCATGGTTCGTCAAGGAATCGATCGGTTCCCAGAACACGACGGCGTGATATCGCCGAGACCTTGCGGCTTATTCCTGAGTCCGCAGCCCTTCCTCTCATTTCCTCGTCTTTCTCACGTTTCTCTTCCTCGTCAGTGTTGCCGCAATCTCCTCCTTCTCTCTTCTTCTCTTCCTTTCAATTCTCCTTCTTCTCATCTTTCTTCGCGTCCTCTTTTCTCTTATTTTTCTCGCTGTACCTCCTTGTGAGTTAACCGACTTAAAGTCCCATTTACACTGCAGTAAGTTACATAAAAATTTAGAAACGTCTTGGCATTTTAACAATGGCGGAATAGAATGATATTATTTAATAGAAAATAAATCACACATTTAATAAAAAATTATATTTTTATTGATTTTATACTATTTATATCTATTACTTTTCCATTATATTTTTTCATGACCTTCGGTTCTGTTATTTCTACATCAAGGCACTCATGAGCGATGCAGGTGTAACTTAAAGCGTACTTCGTGAGTTTCAAGATACGCTGCTATTAAAGTATATTTCTACAAACAAAGCGCTCCTTTTCAAGACTGATGTCGAGAAAAAAATCATATCATGCACAAAATAAATTTATCATATTTAAACATTGTCTGAGTGCGTGCGTGCGTATCTTTCTCCATATAATAAAATATTATCTACAAAATATTTTTTCAAAATTCAATGATAATTAGAATCCTACTGTAAATTTCCATGGATTTTTTTCATGAATTCCTATTTCTATAGAGGACTATAAGATTCTGTAGGAGCTTATGTAATTACCTATAGAATTTGTATAGCATGTACAAGTATACGTAGAACATTCATAGGAATGCAAATAGAATAATAAGTATCCACAGAAATGTGGACAGATGTCCCGTGAGAACTAAAAGGTTTATAAGATATCAGTTTGACATATAATAAACATATAGGCGTATATAAGACAAAGGAGAGATGCTTTATAGGGACTGAAAATGCCTATAGGCTATCATAGGATGATATACCATAGGATGCACATCTCCTTTGTCTTATATGCACCTACATGTTCCTATATCATAGTATAATATCTTTTTAGTTCTCATGAGGCATCTATAGGTACCTATATCAACTTGAGAGAATAATTTGTAACTCCCAAAAACTGGAAGCCATAATATTTAATAAACGAGCTATGCTTCACGTCGGATGAAAAAAATCTGTCATAAGGAAAATATATACTCATGACTTTTTTGAATCACCAAACACCTTGTTTATCATGTGACTTTTTGAAGTTATGGAAAAATTATCTTAGATTTTCGCGTGGAATTACATCAGTTAGTTATAGCATTATGTATACACTTTAATATGTATATTATAGAGATGCAGGAATCATGCAGGGTGTCTCAGAATATTTGTGACTATTTTGGGACTAACAGAGTATCTCAAAACATTTGGAACTATTTTTGTGTGCAGATAGAGCGGATTAAACTGAATCGAAAGGTCGATTATTCTCTATTATTTTGCAATTTTCGCAATTATTATCCAATGAGCAGAATATCTAAAATCGAGACAATTTTAAGATATCTTTAAGAGTTCTTTGCAATACTTCTTTAAAATATGTCATAAAGTTTATTCAGCAATCTTTAGAAACTAACTATTGCGAAAATTGTAAAATGATACAGGACTTTTCGACTCAGTTTAATCTACTTTATCTGCATACGAAGATAATTTCAAATACATTCTGTATATCATTTAGATTCAATTGCAACAACGTGTTCATCATTCTTTTTCCCATGCCTTCCCATTTCCTAGGAACCTTTTTTCATTGATGCCATCCCTATGTAAAATCTTGTAAAAAAAATTTCCTATGTATCTCATATACATGTGCGTAAATCTAATAGGTATCTATAGAAGGTCCTATAGAATCTTATAGTTCTTTATAGGAATCCATGAAAAAGCCCAATGGAAATTTACAGCAAGACAGGAGCTTCCTGATATGAGGATCTGTCGAATTTGCTATGGATTAGGCAAACCCATAGGAAAATTCCCAGACATCAGGAATTTGCAGCAGGGAAGTATGATGGCAATTTTGGAGTTGTATTTTTGAGTGCAAGATTTTAATGTTATTACGTATATAAATAGAATTATAACATGATTTTTCCGCGTAATTATTGAAAAATTCATTTAATAGTTTATGATTTAATTCTAAAAAAAAAATGGCTTATAGAAATTCTTTCGCATTTTAAGATAAATTGACTTTAAGTTTAATTATATCGTGAGACCCTTAATGTTTTATTATCATAAGATAATTATTTTTACGTAAATTTGTTGTTACGTAAATAGAGTTATATATTATAGCATACCTTTTCTGTAAATTTTGAAAAATCCATTTAACACTTTATGATTTAATTCTAAAAAAAAATGGCGCTTACATTCAAGCAAATTTTCAATTGTCATTTAATTATTCTGTTTCAAATTCGAACATGTACTGATATGTAAAGAAAGTAAAAAAAAAAAACGTTTCGGGTTATACACTGTAAAATTATGTTCTTGAATGTTGAAAAAATATACCAGAATTTTTCCAAGTTTTTTAAAACTCAAAATTTTTAATAATACAAGTACAATTAGGCATTAGTGATTCTCAATTGGACTAGAGAGTAATGGAAAAAAAAATCATGGAGAATTAAGACAAATTGATTTTAAGCTTAATTATCATGTTTTGTCTATACGAAATAGAGACTTTATTAATTCGTAGAAATTGAATTCAGGCAACGTCGGCGCAGCGGAACTGAATGAATTCCTCGACGTGTTTTCCTTGCGGGCCCTTTTCTCCAAACTATCACATCAGATTGTTATTCTACTCAGGCATTAAGTTGCGTATTGCGTCGTATATCGCCACCTCTTCCCGGTCGATCGTCTCTGACTGATTCTTTCACGTATGTTCTGAGGCACGTTGCACGCGTGTATGTATGTAAGTTCCTAGGGACGACCGGCGCCTTCGTTCCACCTCGCCCTTCGAGTCGAGATGCCGGTTCCCTGGTGTTCACTTCTCTCTTTCTCTTCTTGTCTCTCTCTTTTTTCGTCTCTTTCTCGCTCTCTAGGGTCGACCCTTTCCTCTTCTTTCCCCGTCATGGAATCCAGCGTTAGGCCTGCCGCTTAATGTTGCTGCTGCTGCTGCCGTCGCCATCGAGAGTCCCTCGGATAGCAATCGCCAGTCCGAACTCGACCGTCGTTCGGAGTGGATCGTTCATTCAACGCGACACTTTCCACGAATTACCGGTACTCTCGAACAGTGGAAGTGTTTCGGCGCGTTAGTACCCTTCGCACGCGGCGGAGCATCCTACTTCCGGTTTCCCAAGTGTTAACATCGCCTCGCATTCTCACCCTTGCGATCTCGCGGATCGACAGATATTCTATTTAATCGGAAAATACACGGCGAAAGCGCGCGCTGTCGCGAAAAGGACGGAAAAATATAGATACGAGAGATAAAATATAGAGAAAAGGTAGAGGAGAAAAGGGATGCACGTGATGTTCTGATACTTTTAGGGGTTTCTTTTTCGCGAGGGGCCGAGGGAAAACGCATAAACATGACTGTATGAGACCAGCCTTCGATAGAATAAAATTCTCCGGAGACGGAGACGCGCAGAGAGACGCAATGGATTACGGTGTTACCTCGTGCAGGCGGTAGTGCTCGTAAGCCGGGGGATGCTCGAAGCATCTACGCGGGAGAGAAGCTTCTATTTATCGCCGATCCCGCGCTTTCTCCTTCGGCTCTCCCCCGTCCGTCGACCCCGTCTCGTTCGCCGTCCGTGAGAATCGTGCATCGCTTATGATGGATATATTTTCGAATGGATTGCTCGCGCCGAATGGATTGTCGATCAACAACGTGGAGATAGCCTCCTATCACTCATCCTTTTGCTCGCCACCAATCACAGAAGCGTAAGTAATTGCTTCAAATCCACGTCTAATATATTTATTTAACTGTTCGTTGTCGCAAAAAAAAGGAAATTGTCGTACCTGCGGATGGATAAATATACTTATTTCTAATGCGTAGACTTATATCGCGATAGGGAATGAAAGGGAGAGTTTAATTGGAAATTTATTATGGCAAACAAATATTAAAGACTAGATAAATTTATTATAGCAGAATATTTAATATTCTCCACCGATATTAAATTTTAAAGGTGATTTTTTTATTATGAATTTTGGTAGATGAATTTAAATTCATAAAACGTAAGTAAAATATAATTCAATTTTTTCAGATTTTTATACAGTTCGGAATAATATAAAATTCTGTACTGAAATTTTTGAAGATCTAGATTGCGAATTAAGGGTGAAAATTCATATTGCTGACGAAGAAGTTAATGATGAAAATATAGATCCGTATTTTTTCTTAAATTCTTCTTGCTTTGTCGTTTGTATTTAAAAAAATCAAGATATCTCGGAAGATTTTTTTAATTGAATTCTTATTCACTTCTTTGAAATTAAAGATCTTTAGTTACTCCATATGTAATGTTTTCTCCTCGTTCTCTGTTTTGTTCTTTTTCTATATCGAGACAAATTCAATTTCTTGATATAGAAAAAAATTCAAGATATAAACAAGATATAAAATATTTTAAGAAACTAACTTATAAAAATAAGTTATTATTATAAGGTATTAATTATGATCTTTAACTTCTCTCTCTCTCTCTCTCTTTCTCTCTCTCTCTCTCTCTCTCTCTCTCTCTCTCTCTCTCTCTCTTTGAAATAATTTGCATTATTAGAGACAACAAACATTAGTTATTTTCATTGTATTTAACACTGTTACTTTTATTTTTTATATACAAAATATAATTCTATATAAATCGCTTCTGATACATTAAATTTCATCATTTTCTGGATTTGTCGCTATGTAAATACGCACGAGATACAAGCAGTAGGTTTTAATATCAATGTTTCGAAATTCTTTCGTGCGCGTGTATATCGCTGTGAAGAGAATTAAGCACGATATTACGACATCAAAGTCCCTTGGGCCAAACATTCATTAGAAACTGTCGTCGGCGATATCATGTATGAATGTAATGATAGAGAGAATATGCGCAGCGTTCCAACAACGGAAATGTAACGTAATGATATCAAAGGATGCAGTTTTATCACAAAGGAAATTATATGTGATGCTGATCTTAATGCTGTAGTTTTATTAAATTAGCATGAGTGTTGCTATTAACTAGAAAATACTTGATGTTAGAATTTATATTATGGAGGAAAATACGAAGATGAACTAGGTCGTCGCGATAAAAATACTGTTATTGATATAGAAGAATGAAGTAAACACGCGATATTTTATATCACGTGTTTACTTCGTCTTTCTATTACCAGTATTACCAGTATTTTTATTTTAGTAACAATTTTCTAGATCGGAATTGAAAAGTAATGAAAAATAATAGAAAGGTCAAACATAAACAAAATTTTCGTTTTTATTTTTCTAATATTTTTTGTCATTTTTATTTTATCCTGCAATCTGGACTGTTCAATATCGCAAATTAAATTGAAAACTAAAAATTTAGTGCTTTTAAGTGATAAAAAAAACGTTA
>NW_017259306.1:1781117-1782170 GCF_001594045.1 Atta colombica | reverse complement strand
TATAATTTGTTGTATTTTATTAAATTGATAATTAAAAAATACTTTTTAATGAATGAAGCATTTTTAGAGATATAATTTCCGCAATATTTATTCATAAGAATATGATTAACATTTTTCAAATAAATAAAATATCTCTTATTACATAACACGTATAATAAAAATAATCTTATGAATATGCAATGATATAACATGTTATAAGAAATGTAATCGAATGTTTTTTGACCAGAAATTCTTTAGTTAATTCGATTAATTTATTCCTTAATACATTTTTTTGTGATAAAAGTTAAGAAAGATTATTTGCTGTAGCTTCTCGTTTTTTGATATGTTATATATATTTTTTAATATGTACATATTCATACACAGAATCTTAAAAACTTTTTGTTTTACAACTTACTTTATATTATAAAATATGATTGTAACTTATTCACTTGATTTCCAAAAAGTCCTTTATGTATAAGTCACCGAGTGTTCGAAAACAATTGTGGAGAAATTTCAGAGTTTTTCGATAAAAAAATAAATAAATGAAAAATAGGCGCCAATTTGACGCGCAATTTAAGAGACTACAAATATGATATATATTGAGTCGGAGAAAAAGTCTTTACAAGTTCGTGAAAAAAATTTTTTTAGCAACCTATATGTTCTATTAAAAAAAAATTGGAAATTACACGACTTGATAGAGTAACGTTTAGCTTTAAAAATCTGTATTTTTAATTGCGATACGATTATATGTAACGGAGTTACGAGCAATAAAGAATCAGAATTTTCTTTTCACTTAATTTGCAAGTAACTCAAGAACAAAAAATCGTAGGAATATTTTTAAAAAACGTAGCTTCAAACTTTTAGAGTAACAAAGTAGAGCCCTGGGGTATTTTGAGCTATATTAAAAGAAAAGAAAAATTGGTTTGGAATGTTGGCTTGGAATGTCCCCTATAGACTTTATTTCTTATTTATTATGTATTCATATTATACGATCTAAATAAATCGTTTATTAGGTAGAAATAAATTTGAATAATATATAAGTACGCACGCACGCACGCACGTACACGCGCACAC
>NW_017259306.1:1779582-1781047 GCF_001594045.1 Atta colombica | reverse complement strand
CACACACACACACACACACACACACACACACACAGAGAGAGAGAGAGAGAGAGAGAGAGAGAGAGAGAGAGAGAGAGAGAGAGAGAGTATTTTTGTAGATATATAAAAATAAAAAATAAAGGAATTAAAAATATAGAGGAATATTCGAAAGAAATTATGATAGTAAATGAATTTTTTATCTCCGAAAGTTCTTAACTCTGCTAGATCAAAGATATGGAAATAAATATCATTTTAATACAACTGCAATTGTTTCTATTGAAATATCAAATCTGATATGGAGAGATAAGGACAGAACAGAAACAATACATAGTAATACATAATAACCTTGCGAAAGATGTCTTGGGATAGTTTCGTTCATCCGGTCTCTAGGTAGGTAAGAAGGGAACGAGGAAAAAGCTTGACAAGCGTTTAACTAAGGATGGACGGCAGACAAGAACGTCAGGATAACTTCATAGTTCACAGTATGATATCCAAAGATATACAGCTATTGCGAACTTTTCAAAACGCCATTCGCATAGGATGTTCAGAGCTAAAAGAAACGATAAGACTCTTCGTCTTTTTCTGGCCGGTCGTCCTCGTAGGTTTAGTTGTTTCGACAAAACAAAAGGGGAGCCGGGAGAGGGTTAGGTTGACTAAGGAGATTTAAACCCGGTTTTAGATCAATTCTGTGCTGGGAATTTGTGCATCGTTTATTTTATACCTTTCCCCCCCCCCGCCCCCCCCTCTCTCTCTCTCTCTCTCTCTAGAAAGTTTGATTAAGTCCTAAGTTTGATCCTGTTCTTTTGTTGAAAAGAATATTGTCAAAAATATTAATCACTTTTGATTATATGGCAGATTATTTTGCGATGCAGTATCCATTTTTTACAGTTTTTTTTCTTCTCACTTCCTAAAGTTATTGTTTATAAATCTAACTTAAAAATATAAAGAATGGCTGCGTTTAGCAGAAAACAACTTCATTGCAACTATTGTAAAATTCTTTAATAAGATTGATATTATTTTTGTCCTTATTTAGTTTTTTACTGGATCTAAATATATATAATCATTTTCATGATAACATATGTAATGTTATGTCGAATTATTTAAGCATCTAAAATCCAGCTTCGATCGTTAAAAGCTTTTATTTTTTATTGATTGTGTATACATGTCCAATAAGTTTCCTTCTTCAAAAATCATATTAATGAATTTTATAACAAAGCTGTTTTTTCTGCTGAACGTAGCCAATGATTTATGCTTGATTCATATCATTTAGATCTCTTGTTGGAATCTAGATGTTTAGATATTTAATATAAAACTAGTATTCTTTATAAATTGTATACAGGATGTTGCAGATACATACTAGGCAGTATGACGGGTTGCGTGGCAAACTTTGCATGGGCAGGCGCGGTTTAATAGACAATGATTTTATACATTATAAAGTTTATACAAAGTTTTATTATTTATATTATAAAGTCAGTGTTAGTGTCTA
>NW_017259306.1:1763790-1779482 GCF_001594045.1 Atta colombica | reverse complement strand
TATATATATATATACCAGCAAAACAATCGCACATAATGTCTTTCTACAATGTGCTCTTTGTTTCCTATTTCTTGTTTTTTACCTTTTGCTTTTTTCCTCTGTGTGATCGTTTTATCAACAATTATATTTCTTGATATGTAATTTCTATTTCTGAAGTTCGTTAATGTTTACCTCGAGCAACAGAAAAACAGGATAAGAAGCAAAAAGGCAAGATACAATAAATAGCAAAAAGAAACAGGAAACAAAAAGTTGTAGAACAGGCTTAAGGCAGTTGGACAATTACAAGAAGAAACTTTCTTCTCTATTAGAATTTTTTATCCCTAAACTTTTTTCTTAAAATTCTAACAGAGAGAGAGAGAGAGAGAGAGAGAGAGAGAGAGAGAGAGAGTTACTTTTGAAATAAATATAAAGAAAGTTTCTTCTTATATTGTCCGATTGATTGCCTTCTGTGCGATTGTTGAATGTCTTGCTGGTTAAAAAATTTAAAAAATTAGAGTAGTGTGAAAAGCAAGAGTTTACTTGTTAACAATATGGTTGCCAATATGGTTGTTAAAGGCAGATTCTCACAATTCCGTGATTTCACACTTAGTCGAGTTCTTGGAGAGGTTATTGAGTTTACATGTCGAATACTAATGGAAGGTCATGTATTAGCATAGATTACTATGAAGTCTATGAAACTAGCAAAGGATGTTAGCTTCACGCAAATACATAGAAATATATAAATAGCTACAGCTCAGGGTGGCAAAGAGAAAACGAGAAGTTTCTGAGATCTTTCGATTCTCTATGTTGGAATCATGAGGCAGAGATGTATGTAGATATGTATTTGATCATTGATATTACAATGCTCATGATAATACTCTCTTTCTGAATCGTTTGCAATTCGTAATAGATTCAGTTCATAATTGAAGTGTGTGTGTGTGTGTGTGTGTGTGTGTGTGTGTGTGTGTGTGTGTGTGTGTGTGTGTGTGTGTGTGTGTGTGTACACAAAAAATCAAAATTTCTTTGAAATTTTATGCATTTTTATTTCTGATTGTCCATAATCTTTGACAAATGTGTTTATAAAATTATGTTTTTAGTTTTTACTTTTTAATTTACTTTAATTAATCCGCATATTTTTAATGGTATCTTGCGCTATCTATCGACATCGTTTAATATGTATTTGCAATTTTAATTGAACATAGTAAAAGTAACAAGAAGTTTTTTTTTTGGTATATTATAAGATTCTGTAAAGCTACCAAAATTCTCATTAGTTATACATCACTTGCGCGCCCCGGGGTCTCTACATAAAGTAAATAGATCGTATTGTACTCGCGTCGCGTGTGGTCTCGGGAGAGAGCTATCCTTTAGTCCATTCTCGGGGGTTTATGAATGTCGATGAGATCTGTGAGTTCCTCACAGTCATTAGAATTGAAGTCAACGTGCAAAGGGACGTGCCTTCAATGGAAAATACCCGAGCGCGTTGTGATCTTGGGCATGCGATTAAATTTCTCAGTTCTACAATCGAATTTAAAACTGAATCGCGCCGACGTCTGGACAGCTGCCAGTCGTTGCCCTAGAATTCCGTCGAATCGGGCCGTGTGGGGCGACCAGAAAAAAGCCACCCTAAAACGTCAAATAACAAATTTCGAAGGGGGTTGCCGACAAGATTCGCGACCGGGCCCCTTGAGAAGACTTCTTTTAAGATGGGATGGACCCGCGGCCCTTCAACTGTTCTCGTAGCCAGTTCTTTTTTCTTTTTCATTATGTTTCGATATCAATTTAGCGCACTCCAGGGTCGGTGCGACCGACGATGCTGATCGACGGACTATAAGGGCAAACTTGATTTCCAGCATCTGCTTGAACTGAAAACATCCCTAAATGATCTTGTTTAGCAAGTCCCCTATCAACTTTTAGAGATTGATGTTTTGTTTTTATTATCATGTTCGATTGCGTACAATTAGTTTACTGTATTATTCAAAATGAGATGAGTATTCAGAACACTAAAATCCCATAAAAAGAACAAAATATAAGGAGAGATCAAATGTTAAGGTATTTAAATAAAATAAAAGGATATTTGTATTTTGTTTTGTATTTCTTTCTTTTTGTTTTTTTTATATTATATTTATAATTAATCGGAGACTCTTTCCTTCCTGATGGGATACCGAATATTGTATCTATGTTTTGAACATTCCTCTAATGAGTCGCTTATGTTAGTTGAATATTGTCCATATTTTATTTTATTTTATATAATGCTTTATATAATGTCTCTTTTGAAATATTTTAAGTACAAACAAACTTAAATTTTTTATTAGATTTTGTGTTTTATTTAAAAATCTATTGAACGAAAATTTAACCACAGTAATTTCGGCGAGAGATTTTCCTCCCCCTCAGCGATTTCCACATAATGATACAAAGGACCGCGTTGTGTCTCGACTGCGGAAGATGTAATCTAATCGGATCACAAGCACACACATACAACATATTGGTATAGCATGCGCGGATCTTTAGTTTATGTAGACTCGATTCCCACGGTGGAATTAAAGATTCACGAGTGAAAATACCCATCGCACTTGTCATGGGAACGAGCACCGGGTGGCTCGTCCGATGTACAATCGCCTCGCAATGGGCACGGGGGTAAAAGGCGTGGTGTATGGCGACAAGGCGCACCTCGACAAACGAGAGAGGGATGAAACGCGCGAGCACGTTGCCGAGGGTCTTCCCGCCTTTTTTTTACGTCACGGAGGGCTGATGGAATTCGTCTCGTAGACGTGCTCACGCATACAGATTTTACACAGACACACACACACACACACACACACACACACACACACACACATGCGCGCGCGTATACATATATATATATATGCGTATGGAGAGATAATAAATGCACCAGTGAATAACCGGTTAATGTATATTGTTTTATATATAGAATAGATATTTATAGAATAGATAAGAAGAAGAGAAAAAAAAGAGAAAGAGAATTAATTTAATTTCTTGTAGAATTAACAATTTGAGGATATAATTTAATTTTGTGAGAAAATATAGTGCTCTCTTGGTCCAAAGTGCATTATAAACGAAAAACATTGGACAAAATTACAAATAATAATTAAACAGAGTTAATAAATAATTCAACATAAATCATTATTTAAGTTATACCATTTGCTCATTTTGACAGAAAATAATTATATTTAAAAATAATCTAATTATATCTCCTATTATCTTTACAAAAATTATAGAAATAAATACTGGGATAATGATTGTCCAGTTTTTTTTTTTTTTTTTTTTTGTTAGTGAACATATATTAGTCACGATGACAATACAATTTCGACGTGAAAATAAGTACCTTCATCATTTATATCAGACGGAAGATTACAGACGCAGATGAATATTTAATTTTCAATACGACATTAACGCGGAGACCCTTACCGTATACCGTAAACCTGTATTTTTGTACAACCCCACGGGAACGAGAGCCGAGAAGAGCGCGATCACTCGATTATGCTGGCGTGTACGCGCACATGCTCATACCTGCGCCGGTATGAGTCACACGGTCGCGATGCATACACATATGTACCTTCTCACATGTGCACGCGTCATATGAGAGCGGGTGCGTATGCTCAGGGAGCGTTCTATTATGGGGAAGTTTGATGGAGCGAGTGCGAGGGCATCAAGGCAGGTGGTAGCCAGATGTCTTTCGGTAAAGACTTCCACCCTGATGTCGTTGGCTGGCTGGCTGGCTGGCTGGATGGCTGGCTGGATGGATGGCTGGCTGGCTGGCTGGTTGGTTGGCTAGCCCGCACGATCGCGTGTAATAAAGTGCACGTGTATAGATACGTATGCTTACCTATCCGTTTACTCGGTCCTACTCGCGCCGTGCATGTCTGAACCGGCGTGGCGTGGTGGCACGAATTCATCTCGGGGGCCTGTATCTTTTGCCCCGTGGGCCCTATGGGCCTAGTGAGTCCTGTGGCCTTCCGCCGAATGATGATCCTTCAAGAATATACCGGCTTCATTAAAATACGCTACGCGCAAAACTTATCTGGTTTTGGGTACCAGTTTCTTTGGCAATTTCGAGTCAATCTGCGCGATGAGAAATTTATTAAATCTTCTTCTTTTTTTTCGAATTTTAATATACATACGGACTTTAATTTTTGAACGAATAATCCTCAGATTGAAATGTTGAAGCAATGTTTATCGAGTGAAGAAAAATGCCCCTTGCATTTCGATCACTAATGTCAATCTATCGATCTTGACTTCTTTTGCATATCATATAACGAAATTATTATAATAATAGCTTGATTATTTTCTTGGTGAAAAGGAATATATATATATATATATATATATATATATATATTCCTATTTATTCCCATTATTTATTTAACCTTATTTATTTAACCTTAATAGATTCCGCGATGTCAATAACCTTCGATTTAATCAACCATGAGAGCCGCCAGTCTCGTCCGTTTCGTGACAGCGGAAGGGATCATTGAGCTGGAAAATAAGCTTGATTCCTTGGTTACGGAATTTTTATGATGAAATTGAAAATGAAAGGAAATTTTGGTGTCATGCAATCAGTTACATATTTTGGAAATAATTTAATAATGTCTATATTAATAATGATTTAATTCTGTTTTATTTTATTTTATTTTTTTTGTTAAATAGATGATTAGTGTGTCCTTTTTTCCTCTCATCCGATAACATATTATTTAATGATATTTGATGATAATTTAAGTTATCTGCACCTGACAATAATTTAAGTTTTCTAGTTTTTTCTAGAATTTTACTTTTTATTAAATAATCATTTTCGAGGTTTTATGATTTTTTTTATATTGTCTTCTTTTTTTAATGAAATAGGAATACTACGTGCAAAAAATGCTTATTAATTGTCGAAGTAGACATCTGAATTAATAAATGAATATGACAAATGAATTAATAAATTTTTTTTATATTATCGATTAAATATAAAAGTAAGTCAATAAAGAGAAATCCTGTTTGGTCAAAACAATCTTACTAAATATTTCAGTATATGCATTTATATACATATTCAATTTTGCAAATCGCGCACCGAAATCTTTCTTACAATTAGTCTTGAAACGGACAGTCATGAATAAAACTAGGATAGTATAGTCAATATTAAATTGTATTAATATTATAATAATGTCATATTAAATTGATAAGCAATTTGAATCCTTATGATGTGATATTAGCCTCAAAACGATGCTTCGATACAAATCTGGACGTCTCGAATCTCTTCTTTTTTCGTTTATTTAAAATATTCAAAAAATCTCTAAAATTTCACGAACATTATACTTTTAACTTTCTAGAACAAATGTATAAACTTCATTTTGAAAAATAATAAAATATATATAATTTGATAATTGAAGTATTAAGTTAGATAACAGTAGCATTTGATTTAAAAAATTATAACTTTTTATAATAAACGAATATAAAAAATGATTGTAGGATTTTTTAATTTAAGTATGAAGTTTTGAAAAAAATACGAGGACTTCAAATTCTTCAAAAAAATTGAATAATTTGAGCACATAAAAATGAATGATTTAAAATAAGAGGCAAATAGAAAAAGTTGAGTTGAAATATTTTTTTTTTATTTTGGTGCAGAAACAATGTATTTTATTCACAAAAATTTCATGAAATGTAAAGTTGAAAAAGTCACATTTAATCTAAACACAATAGAATATATCATATGGATATCCTGCAGATGTTACGATATCTTTAGGCTGTCCTTGTGATATAATTTGGACATTTCTGTTGTACGGAATAAGTATACGTGCGACGATTAGAATAAGTAATTTTTTTTAGAAAAAAATTTTTTAAATAAAAACATTTAGACGTTAATTTTGAATGAAAATAAAATAGAATGATTTTTTTTACAAATTTTTTATATTTTATAATTTAAGTATATACATGTAAATTCGATAGTTAAAATAGTGATTTTAAACAAAAAAATCTTTTTAATATAAAAAGGAATATTTAAACGTTAATTTAAAATGAAAATAAAATATTCATAATGATTTTTTTTTTACACAATTTTTATTTTATATAAAAGGACTCAAGTCGGTACAAGTCTGAATCAGTCAATGTTTGTTGCAGAATTTAATTGTATACAGTTCACAGGGAGATTGATGGTTGTGTTCGTTCTGCTACGCACACGTCTCCCTCATCACAAACTTTTTTTTAGGAGGGTAATAAGAAATGATGATTTGTGTGAAACTTGCACGAACAGGAATCAATCAGACACGAAATACTAAGACTAGTAGGGTTGATGCTAACAAGTTGGATGCTAAAAGAGTTGATCTTAAAAAGATATTAATAATTTGATGCTAATATAAGCATCATAAAAACTGTAAATAATTTATTGCAAAAAATATTATAATACCTTAGCCGGGATAATATTTTTCGCAATGAATTATTTATAGTTTTTGAAGATGTTTATATTATAATAACATCAGATTATTAATATCTTTCTGAGATACTTATTAGAGTTATTAACACACAGTATTATTAAATTGCTTATCAATTTAATATGTGATATTACTATTTATTTTAATTCTGTTTATGATTGTCTTTTAAGATTGAAAAAAATTTCGGCGCGCGCGACAATTTACAGAATTGGAAATAAATTCTATTTATATAAATTGAATATTTATATAAATTGAATATTTAAGCACTAAGATTCGCTTTGATCGAAAATAAGATTATTTCTCTTATTAATTGATTTATTCTCGTAGATACAACGTAGATCTCGTAGATTAAATTATAAATGATTAAATTATAAATTATAAATGTAAAAGTAATATATGTTAGTATATAACAATAAATGTCTCAAATTAAATTATGTGTTACACTTAGGAAATCATCTTTTTAGAAATAAGTAATTTTACTTTAATACTATCTGTAATACTTAGAAGTCAACATTTTTCAGAAGTCTCTTAAATTATTGTAAATTTATATATAATGATATATGAATTTAACACAACACAATAATAAATTATTTTGAAATATTTTATTTTACATTATTATGCATTGCGCTAACATCGATAATTAATAAAGGCGGCCCAGTTGTACAAGAGTATTCAGGATATGTCACTCATGTATGACACAAATTCTAAAAGCGTTTACTGCGAACGACGAGCAATCGATTCGTGTGACAACTTGTGTCATCGGAGGCGAATTCTATGACACCCTGGTGGCGCAAGGAGGGGGGGGGGGGAGAGCACGCGTCATCGTAAGCGCCGGTATCTTGGACGATTGCAAACGAGACCGGGGCAAGAGGGTGGGACTCACTGGGGTAGCAGCTGACGCCATAACTATGAACGAATGCTCCCTGGATCCATACACCTGGTCCCGGATACTAGAAAATTGACGAAAGGATCAATTGTGTTGAGGGTGTCGCACGCGACCAATGCGGTAGGATCTGTATTTGCGTTGACCTAATATTCTGTCCTGTTATGAGTGTCGGGGGATCCCGCACAGTACGCTCGATAAGCCGTATATATGCCTATATCTTATATTTCGTGCGATAAAGAGTCTTCTCAAAAAGTTGACTTATGCGAAGGAAAATCCTTTTTCTGAAAGATGAAAAGTGAAATCAAAGAAAATAATAGAATTTTTTATTTAAAAAAATGTTTTTATATTTTATACATATTTTATATACCTACAAGAGATGTTCCGCAAAGACCACAACAACTTAAGGGAAGATTCCTAAAAGCATTTTGAGACTAAAATTCTAATAACTAAATTCTAATAACTAAATTATAGGGATTATATTAATTTTTCAATGATTAAAAATAATTAATAATTTTATCTTCATATAAAAATAATTTTTGTATCGATATTAACAGATAATTAAGAGACAATTATAGCTTTTGCTTTTAGCACTTTGCGTTGTATCAACTAAAGCTCTAGATATATTAAAGTAGCGCAAATCTTTTATCTGAGCCGAAATACCGACAATTTTCCTATTGGCTATTTCGACCGCCATTTTTGACTAGTTATCTGTAGTCCAATAAGCGCTTAGTATTATTGGATGGTAGATTAGTGAGTTCAAAATGGAGGATTTGTGCGCTATTTTGATATATCTAGAGCTTTAGTACCAACAATTGAACACGCAAATTTTTGGCAATATGATTAGCTAACTTTAAATGCTTATATAATTCAAAAATTATTATACATTTTGCTATTAGAATTTTTAGTTTCAAGATGTTCGTAGGAATCTACCCTTAAGTGTTATTATGGTCTTTACATCCTGTATTTATTTTTTTTTCTATATATTTATTTAACTTAGTTAAAAATTTTTGCGATTGTTATTTGAAACGTAACTATTAGCTGCGTTCAGCAGAGAAAACTAATCAGTTAGCACTGATCCTTTAATGTGATTGATTCTTGCTTTTAGTTTTTCATTAGATCTAAGTGTAGAAATCAATTATTAAAGAATCACTAAGCGCTAACTGATTAGTTTTTTCTGAATGCAGCCATAAATATAATGTTGAAAAGCATACTTTCAATATGAAGAATTAACTCATTAAACCGAGAATTAATTAATTGTGACTTCAGAAATTACGTTAATTAGTTCAGTTAGAATTAATTGTTATACAACTTCAAGTGCAAAGTTTGTTTTGTCAAGTCGTAATCGTCGATCTTCGCCGGCGGGCTTCTCATACATTCAAAAGGACGCCTTGCACGATGACCTTATTGTTGCGTGACGCGTGACAGGCGGAAGCGAGGAAGTAAGGAAGGAAGGAAGAGGAGCTAAAGGCGCGCCTGGTGTGTGTCATAAAGGCGAAATAAACGCGTGAGCGCTGAACGTGAACGGAAGAAGTGCTCGTGAAAAAAAAGAGGGGAAAGTTCGGAACTTTGGCAGATGTCCATACCTCGGCACGCACGGCACCAGGGCTTTCTTTTCCGTTCTCACGAGAAGTCAGATCACCCGGTCCCGCGATATCGTTTTATTGTCTCTGAAATTTAGCGACGTCCATCCATGCCCCATCGTTATCTTACGCCCGTATTACACTATGCATTGGGAGAGATGTGAATTATGAAAAACTCTGTCTATTCGATTATATAAATTATCGTCTGCAAATTTATTATTGACAAACGAATAAATAATAAGCTTTGTGAGTTGAATATGTAGAATATATAGTCGATATGAATTGACGCCCGTTTAACTGTTTTGTATTGAAGGTCAACTTTTCCAGTTCTATTGTATACATCATACATATATGTGATATGTACAATAATGTTTCTTACACATATATTTTATGTATATTGAAGATATAAAAAGCTGCGTCCAGTGTAAAAAACAGCTTTACAACTGTTGTAAAATTCTTGAATATTATTTGTTTATACCTTTAGATCAAGTGAGGAATTAAGGGCAAGATCAATCATATTAAAGAATTTTACAACAGTTGCAAAGCTGCTTTTTCTACTGAACGCAGTCAAAATTCTTAAAGAAATTTTTGCACGGTGACAAAAGACACGCTCGTTCATTTTCCTAGATAAGTAAGCAGTTGTTGGCGGCACCTGCTTTTGTTATCACCTCTCGAGTAAAAGCTACCGAATAAATTTATCTGAATATTTTAGTTGACAATTTGTTGAAGTAATTTAACGACGAAGATCATCCCTTTATTATGTATGTTTAACTTTTTCAATTCAAGAATAATATAGGATTATTTCTTAGGTCTTTAGGAGCAAATATTTAATTTCTATAATTTCTAACTGCTTTTATTGCTTCAATGATTTTTCAATGTCTGACATTTCAATGAACAACATAGTATGTAATACAAAGCTTTTATATTATATTCGAATTACATAAAATTTAATTTTACATGGCGCTGTATAAAATTTTGAATAATGTCTTTCCATTTAAACATCTATTATTACTTTATTACATTTAGAAATTTAATATATTCAATTAAAACTTATATGAAGTTTTACTTTTCTATATTCAGATATGTAGGTATGTCTAATTTTTTTTCACCTTCTTTTTATTTGCCAGCTGAATCTGATTAAGTGGGAATATATTATTTGCCATCTGTTTACTATCTCTGTCCAGAAGGACGTTTTATTGTATCGATACCACGATTAAGCCGGTATTTTTTTTTTTTGTGAATGGTGAGGAATGTGGAAGAAGTTCTTTTAGACATGCCACGTGCCTGAAGGATTTAAATTCAAGAAAGATGCGGCAGTTATAAGTTCTACGAAGACACAAGCCTTTACATAACTTTCCGGGAATTCTTGTGCTAATTTGATCTTCTTGGCTCTATCGCTCTCATTAACAAAAATTAATACCCTTTACAGAGTTTACCTATATCGAAGATATTGGCTGTGTTTCAGAATTCATTATCAGTACTGAAAATTTGTAATTTACACCACATGCACTATAGATTTTAAGCATTGGCAATTAATTTTGGAACACAGTTATTATAAGCGTATAAAGAGAAAATATAACTTTTACTTTTTTGCGACCGGTCGAGGAACGTGTTTTATTTCATTTTCTTATATTTCATTTTCTTTATTTCTTTTTCTTTATGGGAATTAAAAATTATTATTATTACGACTCATTATAATAATAAGGAAAAATTGATACATTAAATTAAATAATAAAATCCTCACATAGAAATCTATCAGTTATGCTTCGATCACTTACAACTAATTCAGAATTATTGATCCAACTTCTCTCCCTGAATTAATTTTTAAATGATTGAAGCGATAACCGATAGCGATTTCGTAACAATGTAAATAAGGATTTTATTAACTTTACTTTTATGTACTAATTTTTCTTTAAGTATAGCATCATTATTATAATAATTTTCGGTTTTTTTGAAGAAAAATACATAAGAAAATGTAGAAATAAAATGATCCTCGAACGGTCATAAAAAAGTTGTATTTTCCTTTTAGAGATACTCTTCACATCTATTTCTTAAAAATCATCGTTCAAGTATCTGAAAAGTAAAAATCTGTATTAAACTCCAAAAATATATAAATATATAAATAACTACAGTTTTTAATATTATTATTCTGACAAGAATTACTGATTGCTATGCTTTTTCCGTTTTGTTTTCTTACGATGTTCTTACGCGTTTTACATAAATTCTCAAGTATTTCCGAGAAGTGTTTGGTATTGATGTAAACATAACCACACCTGCGGAGGGATGATATTTTCGGTAGATTAATAAAGTTGCATGGTATGATGCTATCGATACTTATCAGATAAAAATCGACTGTAATTATTAGTCGAGGTGTGCGATTAACATCTTAATTTATCGTTTCGTGCTTTGCTGCTCTTGTACTCTCAATCTACTGGCATGACGATTATAGTTTTGTATATATCAGTATATCCGTGTTATTCGATAAAACGAAGTTTTTACTCTGGAAAAAGAGCCTGATTGCATTAATTAGAATTCTGGTTGAAAATGGATAAATCAGAATTTGTGTCTGATTGAATCTAATTGCAATTGAGATGTATAATTAGAATTCTGATTGAGATATAATCAGAATTTTCTGGTTCGTTTATTTTCAACCAGCAATTTTTCTCACTGTGTTATTCAACGCGATTAATATTACACGCAGGCCTGTTTATCATAGCGGGCAACGTTATGAGAGAGGTTCTTTCTTCGAGCGTAATTAAATGGGAGTGGTGTCGTTTTAGCTTGTTTGCATTCCATAGTGTTAGACCGTTCGCGATGACGTAACTTCATCTTTCGTATCGTCTAAATGCGTAGCAACCATGCAGCTCGAAATGAATCGCGTTGAAGTCACGCATCGTATTTCGTACGCAATAAATTTATCATGTGCACCACTCAGTAGTATTAATAATCGCCAAGGTATTAATTCTATATAAACAAACAAAATTATTTTCTACTCACAATTATTTTCTAAGCAAGTATGCTTAGAAAGTATAGCATTTTTTTTTTGTCAATATATGACATTTTTCTTTCCTCCTATGATATTTATAGTAGACTTGATTGAAGATAGGGGTTCATTAGAGACGAGGATGTTTCGATCGATGACTCTCAGCATGTATGAAGCGACGATAGGTACCCCAGGCCATCTGCAGCACACATATGTTTATGGCACACGCATACGTCCGCGGGTGCTCCGTTGCTATCGTTGCATAAGCTAACTATATTCTCAGTCGCTCACCCTGGATTCTCCCTGGCATATGCAGCTGTTAGGGGCGAGGGAAAGGGGAAAAAGTGAGGGTGAGCAGATTGCACGGCACGTACTGAGAGGAGCATACGACATTGCCTTCTGTTCTCGGATGCATTGTTATTCAGCGGGACAGTGCATAGATCTATCTCTACGAAAGCATCGTGCTCCAGAATTCATAAAAATTAGATTTTCAGGATTTAATTATCAATGATTAATCTAGAAATCGGATTTTGACTTTTCCGAAGAAGAGAGTTGACATTCTATAGTCTTTGATTTTTCTAAAAATTTTGATGATTGTAATTTTGATGAGATGTAAAATAAGAAAAAATTATATCGCTGTTTTGAAATGAAGGACAGCAGTTTTTGGCAATTTTTTAATAAAGTGAAATAAAATTATTATTAATTAATGAAAAAAAGAAACTAAGTAACTTGTTAAAGTAACTAAGAATGATTTCATTGATTCAGCAAATCTATAACTGTAATATATATGAACAGTTTTCTATGAAATATCAAAGTTATATCAGCTGAATAAAATTAGCGTAGATATATTATAAGTTACCATATTTATAATAACAACAAACTTTGTTAATACAACAAGGATGACTTTCTATAGGAAGATCAATCTAATATGTAGAATATATAGATTAAAATTTTTAACAAAACATACTAGCTATGATGGCACATAGTTTTACTGTAATAATATATAGTTTATATGTAATAACTTGTTACATTAACAATTTTTTTTATAACAAAGAAGAACTTAATTAGTATACTGATATTAATTGTTTAGACATAATTTTTTTATTAAACCAATCAAATATATATCCATCAAATATATATGTTTTGTTATAAATTCACATAGCAAGCTAATAATTAAATTGCTAAATCACTTAATCTATTTTTTCCTAACAATTACGTCATCACACTAAACTGTAAAGAATGACTTTCTGATCGGGGATGGGAGTATGTAAAGGATGCAAAAGCTTAATAAGGAAGCACTCCAATTACCTACAAAACGTGACAGGAAGTCGCAAAGCGAAGGAAGATCAAGTTGTTCGTGACCACAAAAAAACCGGCGTTTTCGCGGTCAGAATTGCTTCCCGAGTAGTGGTGGTGGCAAAATTAGGAGAGGGTGGCGATAATAAAAGTTGCGCGACAAAAAAGAAGAAGAGTCGGGTGCAGGAAGGATATTCACCCATCCGTGATTTCCCGTCTCAGCCGTTATTTCCCGGATAGATAGAAGATATACGTGTTCGTTAAACTTCCGTATTTGGCTTTTGTATTGTCGTAGTTTTGATTCGTGCGAATGATTAAACGACGTTGCAGGAAGGAAGACACTCATTTTCTTACAAGGCTATATTATCAGCATTTAGGAAATGATATTGACACACAATCTAACTTCTTACTTCTTATTGCTATTAAAAATATCGAGTATTTTTTTATCTTTTTTGTCAATTTCGCTGACAACACGTGCCATTGTAGTGAATTGTAGTGCCATATTATTTGGACGAGGGATTAAATCTTGTAGTCATGTTTAGAGACTTTTTTAGCTCATTATATTCAAAAAATTACTATTTATTAACTGACTGCCTACAACAGTCAGTATTTGTTTCAGCATAAATTATCATCTCATCGCTATCATTGTTTACATGGTCATTGTTTACCATTTTCAGGTCTCGATCTGGATACGATTCTAGCAGCGGTGGAGAGTCCGACAACGAGTACAGTACAGTTAGCCAAGGCAGTCAAGTACAAAGTCAAGCGCAAAATCAACTTCCCAGTGTCACAAATTACGGGCAGGGAAAACATATAAATAAAGGACGATGGACCAAAGATGAAGTAAATCACATATGTTTTTTTTTATTTAATTATTTTTTTAATTTATTTAATACCAATTAGTTTTAGCCAATATAGTTTTCTTTTTTTCTCAAAGGACAATTGATATTAATGCTCAATTTAAGTCAGGTAACACACTTTTCAAGTATGAGTGCACTAAGAGACATGAAGAGTTTGTATTTATTGAACTCGGAAGTGGATATCGAGAATCATAATGAGAACAGTTATGTAATGAGAACGATTATCTCCAATGAAAATAGCAAGCGCATGTTCAAATTACCAATATCTTGTTTGAACAAACACAAACCTTGCATTATTCGATCATCATGATTTTATTTTCCCAATTTTATTTTGTTTTTGGTTTTTGCTGTCATAATGGAATGATCTTTTTCGAAAATTTTTACGGAATTTCTCATATATGAGAAGATCGACGAATTGAAGCCGGACATGATCTTTTGCTTGACAGACAATTGTTATATATAAAGATTATGCGTTTTGCAGAAAACTCGCGAAACGCATAATCTTTATATAGAAAGTCTCAAGATTAAGACAATTATCAAGCTGATCAACGTCCCAATGTTTATCGCAGAAATATTTTTGATTTCAATTTATATCGAGTCACTCTATCGAGAATCAATCAGTCTATTGAGAAAAAAAATGTAATATTTAATATTTAATAGATTAATCGTAATAAAATTAATTTTTGTAATTTTTTTTTATTTGACTGAAAAAGCTCTTTTCTGATCCTTTAAATTTATATTAGTTATACAGTTTGATACCTCAAGCGTATACATTGTTACACCGTATCGCTTCCATGTAGCAAGTTAAGGGGAAAAAGGATGGGGGGAAAACAATGAACATGCGGATCCCCCCGAAAAAAATGTCCACCCCTCGTATTTTGTGCAGCGAGTTGCGCCGCCGTATCGGGAGGCAGATGCTTCAGTTACCCCATAGAATACAGGGTGCACTTACGCGGTTTCACGTGGGAAAGCCTACGAGAATCGATCGATCTCTCATGCGTCCGTCCTTTCTCATTTCATATATTCAAAGCGCGCAAATAAAATTGAGCAAGGTGGAACGAAATATTTTCATTTTTTTCCTACACGTCGCTTTTCCTTTTGCAGGACGCTTTATTGAAACAACTAGTAAGCAACGCGGAACAACAGGGCACTGGTTTGCGATGGGACATTATAGCTGGCCAGTTTCCAGATAGGAGCGATGTACAATGTCAACAGAGATGGGCGAAGGTCGTGAACCCGGAACTAGTGAAGGGTCCATGGACGAAGGAGGTGGGCAGTTCTTGCTAACGTCCCGTCTTCATCATCCTGAAAATCTTTCCCAAATTCAATTGGTCTCCAATGATTTTACAATGAATATATGAAATGAATATATGAATGTATGCGTATATCCAATTACACTCAGTTTGGATTCTCTTGTACGTATCTATAACTTAAAAATCATTATGTTTTGAAGAAAAATATAAGTTTTCCGAGGATGTTTCTCACGCTTCAATGTTTCTCGTGTTGTTAAGATGATTAACAAAATTATCTCTATTTATTTACGTCAATACTACTAAAAAAAATAATTTTTCAAAATTTGTATTTTCAAAATTATTTTTAAAAAATATTATAGATAAATAAAGATAATTTAATTATAAAATTTTTTTATTAGACAATTTTTTAATATTTCGAATTTTGAGATATAAT
>NW_017259306.1:1757873-1763690 GCF_001594045.1 Atta colombica | reverse complement strand
ATAAATTTATATAATATTCTAAATTTATATAAATTAAGTGTACAAAATTTTATTAAAATCAGAATTTGTCATTCTTTGGGATTCTTTTGTAAGTGTTGCGATTGATGCGAAGCGTTTACATTGATATCGAGTGTTTCATACGCTAGTAGTATAATATCATTGTACGGCACTGCACATACCACCTACACGAGGCGAATTGCATACAGACACAAGGATCCCAGCACTCGTGTCTGCCACTCGCCTCAGTGGGGTATGCAATAAGAAAAAGCTCTGACCACAGTGATGCTGCGTCGCCGTGCCAATGCACTTGGCAACAGCCAAGGGCAAGTAACGCGGCTCCGGGAATCGAGTGCGCGTACGTGCGATTATGGCGTTTCCCACTGGTATTCCTTAGTTGAGATCTGCTTAAGATATCTCCTTATATTTGCAGTGTCCTATAACAAACCAGATTATTCATAATATTATATTCAGACAATATTTAGGGGATAACATTTTTCTTGAAACTATTTTTTAATCATTGAAAAGCTAACTAGATCGTTTGATTATTTCATTCGAATTATTATCGAATAATATTAATTTTATTAGCATTGAAGAGATTTGTTGCATTTATATATTAAAAGAAGCTATTAAATATAAGACAGATAATCCATACAAATTTCTTATTATTATAAAATATTTTCTTAAGATTTATCTTGCTACATATTTCTTTGTTATATTTTATAAATATAACTCTCTTCTGTTTTACAGGAAGATGAAAAAGTAGTAGAACTTGTACGGAAGTATGGTCCAAAAAAGTGGACGGTGATAGCGCGGCATCTTAAAGGTCGGATTGGCAAACAGTGCCGAGAACGATGGCACAATCACTTGAATCCGGAGATAAAGAAAACTGCATGGACGGAGGCTGAAGACAAAATAATCGTTGATGCCCATCGTAGAGTCGGCAATCAATGGGCAAAAATCGCTAAGCTCTTACCGGGAAGGACTGATAATGCGATTAAAAATCATTGGAATAGTACGATGAGAAGGAAATATGAAGGTGAAGAAGGAAGAATTGCGACCAAAGGTATTGTCTATGGTAAATTTTGATGTACTAATATAATTTTGATGTAGTAACGATATAAATTTTATTGTGATAAATATGTTCTTTATCATTGAATTGTGTTTATAATGCCTGCTGGATTTGATAGAACATGGCGAGAAATGAACGCAACTTACTGTATTTAGGCAGAGGGAAGAGAAAAAATGCACAGGGTGCTACTACTGTAAAGGATACGCTTCTTCTGGAAGATGATCAGAATCGGAAAACTGCCTCGGCTAGTAATGCGACAATAACAGTGGGTAACTCCTCGCAGAGTCTCGACCTCGAACATCTGGGTTGGATCAAAAGTTGGGAACAGCATGCTACGGCGGGATACCAGAATGCTCTGGAATTAAACAGGCATACACATGGCAATGAAAAGTGCACGTCTCCGTTGAAAAGAGGATCTTCACGAGCGAAAGCCGAGACAATTTCGTCATTATCTAAGTACATCTTTTTTGAAACGAATGATATCATATATGTCTCTGGGCAGCATTCAATTTTCTTCTTTTTTCTGCGTAGATATTTCAACTTACAACAAATACAAAACGAAACATCTGGTTCGAAGAGCTCAGAAATAAAACTGATGCCGATGCCCGACTTGGAGGATGTACCCGAGCAGCACGTGGATAAGAAGAGTAGCCCTCCGCCTATATTACGTAGACGTAGAAACGCGCACAGTTCGCTGCAGAGGATAGATGTCTCCGACAGCGGGAATCAATCGAATTACATCGTAACGAGCCAACAAGTGCAAACAGGAAACATCACCCCTTCGACTCCTATCAAGCAACTTCCATTCAGTCCTTCGCAATTCCTGAACAGTCTAAGTCCATCGGAAACGTGGCCGCGTGCAAGTACGCCTAAAGGAAGTAGTCCTGGCCCGCTCACGACTCCGCAGCCTACTGGTTTTCGAAGAAGCCAAAACGGTAATTTTCAATGGCATTTTTTTTGTATGCATTACGAGTTTCAAATGAATCGTGAATTATTGGCGAATTCATAATCTTTTACAGTCCACGAAAGCTCTACTCAGATAACACTTATAAGCACAATATTTTTATAAATACAAGATTTTTTTTAGAATCACTTTCTACTGTAATTTTTTTCAGACGGTAATACACCAAGAACACCAACCCCATTTAAAAACGCTTTAGCTGAGCTCGAGCGACGAACCGGAGCAGTACAGTTGCCCGCAACTCCTAGTCGGCTAGATGCATTGACTGAAATAATAAAGCAAGAGACTGAAAACGAGGCTGGAACGAGTACGATTCAGGACCAAGACTCAGGCTATAGCAGTATGATACGAAGGCGCGGTAAAGAAAACAGTGCACCAGGAGGAAAACGTGCGAGGAAAGCCCTTTCTCAGGCTTGGGCATCTCAGGACAACTCCGAAATTAGTTTCCTTGTGGAAACACCAGTATGTTACTTATTACTCGGATAATTATTTGAGACAAATTATTTGTAATTTTGTGTTCATTGATACATAGCTGTCAAAATTATTAATAATATATTACAATATTAGGTATGGGAAAAAGTTCGTAGCGTTTTTCCCGTTAGAATTAAAAAACGCCACGAACTTTTTCCCATATCTAATATATTATAAATAATATAGAAATTTATTCCTGCAAGCGAATTTATAACGTTAAAATATTGCCATTGGAATAATATTGACAATTTTGATTGTTGGATTCGAACCTGCGATTATCTGTCACAGAATTACGCGTCACCATTGTTCAATGAACACAAGTTACAAGAGATTAGCTTTTACGAAATACTTTTAATTAAATAAATCCAAAAATATACCTCAATCACAACTTCATCTGCAATAGGCAAGTTAATGATATTATAATTGTTGTGCTTCTTGAATGCATTTAAAAGTTTCGAGAAATTTGAAACAGGTGGATAATAATGTATATTTATTTTTTGTATCATAGAGTAAAAGTTTGGAAGCTTCTACGTTATTCTCACCTGCATCTATGGCACTAGAAGATAGCTTTTTGACGGCAGGAACCAGTCCCACAAAGGTAGAACAACGTACTCAAAATCAAATTCATAATCAACCCGCCTTATCCTGGTATTATTCTCGTACCAATCGCCCTTAGACACGCTAGCCGGCCTTCTAACTTTTCTTTCAATGCTATATGTCTGTACTTAAATTTTTATCTATATCTTCATACATTTTATTTATTTAACGCTTCTTATTTGAAGACAAAATCCAGTTAGAAAATATAAATCTGTATTTTTTCTTCTACTGCTTATTCCTTTTGTCGCTTAATATTGCCCAATCCAAAGATTATCATTCTTGTTAATTTTAGGTATAATACTATACATAAACTAACATTCGATCTATTTATTGAAACTTGTACCAATGCCACGAGACCTTGGCCGTTAATTATTTATATTTATTTAATTATTAATATTAATTTTATTATTTTTAAACTATAAAGATTAATTTATACATCATAAAAATGAGAAAAAACGTTTATATTACTCATCGTGACCAATATAAATGAATAGAAAAGCATTGAAATTTATTTATACACATACCTTTATGATATATGCAGTTGTTGGTCTTACAAAAATTGTGGTCACTTACAACTCGGAGAATTAAATTATTCATTATTTCGTTGTAAGCTTGTAAATATAAATATCGGCAGGTGACCGATCTTGTTTCGTTTTTGTTTGCTTCAGTCTTATTAATTTTGCTGAGAATGGATTCTAATATAATAAATCGCAAATGATTAATATATATATCAATAACATTGCTTGCAAAATATGCAGTATTAGCATGGGAAAAAATATTATCGATCCCATATAAATTTTGTCATTTTAAATTGAGTTAACACATCCATTCCATGTCAAATCTTCGTCCTTTAAAACAACTCCTAGATGTAGTCCTACACAAGCATAAAGTGTTTTTAAATATTTTTATTAATATTAATATTTATATATAAAATAATTTGTGTAAATATTTATATTATTTATTTGTATTTGTTTTCTTCTTTTTTTGATAATATATTTAGTTGTCGCATGTTAATTACACTAACTAATAATTGCATACACTAACTGAAATCGTTTTTCTTATACAGGCCTGGCCTAGCGTACCAAAGTACCTCAATCTTTTCCCAATCCAAAGATATTTATGCTGGATAGAACAATTCTAGTTACACAGCGCGTATCTAAAATGTGAAGGCCTAGTCTCTTTTTATTTTGACATTTGTTCTTATTGGAATAAAGTATTACACTTTTTCTTACCCTTCTTCCTCGAAGTCCTAAGATCTTCTTTCTTTCTTCAAAACAAAATTTAGATAAATCTATTCTGTTTTCCTTATAATATAAAATTCAGTAGAAAAGTGAAAGTAATTGAGAGGTTCTTAAATTATGATTTCATAATTTGAGAAGATTTCATAATTTGATTCCGAAATCTTGAGCTCATAGACAGGAAGCAGTATGCAAACAAAAGTCCTTGCCCAGAATCGTCCTTTAAGTCCTCACCTAAGAACCTAGTCATTCCACTAGTTATGGGTAGTCTTCTCTTTCTTTCTCTTTCGCCAAAAAAGTGTTGAAGACAAAAAGAGAATACAACAAAATGTCATCACAATTCTTTAATTCTCAAAAAATATAAATTTCGATCTGTCTCCTTTAAGATTCATCTGTTTCTCTTGTCAAATACTTGCAAATCTCAAATCGTTTTTTCCCTTCTCGTACCTTCGAAATTCACTTTTCGAAATGTACAGCTAATTCTATTTTTTCTAAGAACATCTCTTATTTGCCGGCTGTAGCTAGTGTGTCTATCCTTTCCAGACTCCTCACGACTTTACGTCCGTACAACAACGGAAGCCGAATGCCAAGAGAGCAATCACGTTTGACGCATTCGACAGTCCTTATTGTATCTTCAGCCCTCTGCCTCCCAGGCCGGTAAAACGCACCAAGGTGAGTTTCTTATTTAATACTCTTTTTTACAATTTCTTATACCTACAAACATTAATTTCATCAAATTTCAAAATCTAATTTAGAAGAATTAATTTGGCTAAGATTACCATAATTTTATTTAATATTGTATGTTTATATCGAATAAGTAGCGAATAAATATTATATCTGTGATTGCTTACATAGTTAAGAAGAATATTCTCTTAAAAATCAAATAAATCTTACATTACATTAATGTGGCCAATTGTTACTACAAGTGCATTGATAGCGCGTGTCAATAATTAAAAAAAATTTTAGTTATTGAAAGTTTTTTTCTTTCCCCTTGTTTATAGGCACAATTGGAAGCACAATGGATAACGGTGGCATGTGGTCGTACTCGAGATCAGCTTGACATGACTCGTGCCGCTCGACGCTTTCTAAACAATCATGGGTATCTGCCGTTGCGTCCACGTTCTTTGAATTTTTAAAGAAGAAAAAAAGGAAAAGGAATGTGAAAAGCGGAATACCGGCGCTCGGTCGCACTTTGTGGTACAAAAGAATTGTCATTAAACTAGTCGTAGATGAAGATGTAAGGCCGTTCCGTTTCAGGAATGCACGATCACTATCGGTTATTTCACGCGCTATGAATTCGAGAGGTAAATTAAGCAACGAATTCGATCGGTTGACCTCGATATGCGTGGATTAACTCTACACTGCGCTGGGTAAAGAGGATCTTTGAAGAAAACAGCGAAAATAAATATCACTCTTTCAGGGAAGTTCTGGATAGTGACTGAATCAGGTGTGGATCTAATAGAAATGGATACACTTTCCTC
>NW_017259306.1:1757285-1757773 GCF_001594045.1 Atta colombica | reverse complement strand
TTTTTTTTTTTTTTTTTTTTTTTTTTTTTTTTTTTTTTTTTTTTTTTAAAGAAAATTTGCGTTTCCAACTACGTACTCGTTTCGACAAAAAAGTATACTGAATGATTCATGATTTATTTTCGGAATTAGAGGGCGCTAGGAAAAGTAAATTATTTTGCCTCTTCTTGTGAAAAAAACTATGTACATAACAAAAAGGTGAGATAGAGCGAAGAAGTAGCTGTTTCACTGATTTACAAATGTAAACATTATATCGCTTTGTAAGATTGTTCTATATTTTGTGGTTGCTTTTTGAAGATATTTATAAGTACGTTTATAAAAAATAAATAAATATAAACTGTAAACACATTAATAGATCATATGTTCATTACATACATACAAATATATAGCATATATATGTAATATATCTCATGAGATACGTATATATCTCACTATATATTTATATGTATATATGTGCATAAATGTGTGTGTGTGTGTGTGTGTATGTATAT
>NW_017259306.1:1743875-1757185 GCF_001594045.1 Atta colombica | reverse complement strand
ATATATATATATATATATCCAATTTTATATATGCTAGTTTT
This sequence comes from Atta colombica, assembly GCF_001594045.1. Classification (NCBI taxonomy): domain Eukaryota; kingdom Metazoa; phylum Arthropoda; class Insecta; order Hymenoptera; family Formicidae; genus Atta; species Atta colombica. Next base: position 1,757,144 of record NW_017259306.1, on the reverse strand, counting down.
CTTTTTTAAGTTGGATTCCTGGATCCACTTCTGAATAGGGTACTATCGAAAGAGTACTGAAAATGTGAATTAATAAATTAGTTCTGTATAAAAGATAAAAAAGAGATTAGGTTCTATACAAATTTTTCTATACACCCATGTGCGCATTGTAGGGTTAAGATGATTTCTCGTCGTTGTACGAAGTTATGCGTCGTTGTAGATACCGTCGATAATTTTGGACGCGTCGAGTGCAATTTGTTGAATTCGCTTACACGTAACATATAAAACCACAGTGCAGCCGAATTTCCATCTGAAATTACGGGGGTTGTTGCACTTTATCGACTTTATTCTGTCGCGCCATTCTCATCAAGGTGTAATACGAATACAATAATAAATCTTTCGCGTCCACATATTGGATAATAAGTAGGCTACTATATATAATTTTGTAATTTTATTTACAATTTTTCCTATAAACTCCATCCTTGTGAGAGAATGATTTCAGTTTGCATATTTGGAATTGGAGGGAAAATGAGTTAAACTCGTTAGATAATTAAACATCGTTATTTATTTCGTGACATTATGTTTATACCAGAGGCGATTTCTGGGAGATATCTGGCAGACGGAAATCATTCCTTCATAGAATAAAATCGCATCAAAATCCTGCTTCCATTTCCTCATCATGATGAGATTTTAATGCAGATATCTGAAAGAGAGAGAATAAACGCGAATATCTATAAAACTTATTTATATTTTTTTCTTTCATGCAAGTATCACTTCGTATCATCTTCTCTTTCTCTTCTCTCTCTTTTATATGGGAAAGTTAAAACAATAAAATTATATAATTAATTTATTTGATACACAATAGTATATTATACGTAATATAAAACAAAATCATTATTGCAACCATTATGTACAAAGAGCCTTTGTAATTCATATTTAATTTACAAGTGAATAAAATCGTGATAATAATCACAATAGAATCTACATATATCGTTCTGTGTCACAAAGTTTTTTTTAATGCTGATTTAGACACAAACACAAGATGTCTTTAACCTGTTGATAGATCCTAAACAGGTAAATTTAACATTTAACATCAATAAAGTTGTTTCAATGGAACAGCAATATTATACAATTAAATGTAATTATCATAGCATTCATTAATATTATTCCTAAAAACACACACACATACACACACACACACACACACATACACACGATACACATATACATATATATATGTATATGTATAATAAATGAAAAACATTAATGAATATGACAATTATTAATTACTAATGTATAGAATTATAACAACATAACATAATATAACAATATAACATAATATATCAAGCAGTCTAAAAAAATATTCCATATTTTTGCATCCATGTTTAATTTTTATAACATTTATATTTAAAAAATCTATAATTTTTAAAGACCGCTCAATATTTATTAAAAATATCACTGTAATATCACTAAAACATCACTAAAAATGTCATTAAAATATTACTAATATTCACTAAAGTGCAATAAATGGAATGAAGTTGAAGCTACTGATATCGATTTGCTTAAATTTTGAAAAATTGCATCTCCAATGATATTTGACTTTCAGGATTTAAAATAATTACACGAAACTATATCAAATCTCAGCTTTAAACAAAACCGTCATGCTTATCGAATGTTTTAAAACGTTTATCATAAAGTATATGAGCTATATTTGACAGCAACTATTTGGTAATTAGAAATTTTTTTTTATCAAACATGACAAGATAGCATATTCATAATTAATGCCATGATTGTTCGAGTATTCCACCTAGATATTGCATATGTATACAATTACACTAGATTACACAGATTTATTAAAGGTATATTATATTAGCTGCTAGAGAAATGCTTTTCTTGGGAGAAATGCAAATTCAATATATGCACATCGAAATGCATTGATACATACATAATATCCTAGCATTATTCAACGAAAAAGTACTTTTCTCTAATTATATTCACTACATTGATATATTTTATTGCAGTAGTGTGTGCCACCCAATGGATTCAATAACTGCAGATAGAACAGCTTTACAACTGTTGTAAAATTTTTAAATGTGATTTTATTTAGTTCTTTACTGTCTACTATATTTTAAAACGTCCTCTCTGAGGAAAGCTTTACTCGATATAATATAGTATACGTTATATATTTTGTACTAATGAATAAACCAAATATATTAAAGAATTTTACAACAGTTGCAAAACTGCTTTTTCTCTTAAACGCAGCCATTTGTACAAAACATTCACACTTACCGAGAAAAATCATAGTATGAGCAATAATATATGCTCAATCTTCTGCGACTAGATTACGACTAAATGAGATCTTTTCCTAAATAAAATAGAATGTGTAAGGAAAGCTGGAAACTTCCAATCGATTTATGAACGGAAATTTATCAGGCTCTTGTTTCTACATAATACATGCATGTTTCTCTTGTTTCATCATCAACTTGTAATGTGTTGTTAGAGTACAATCAAATTAGGCCAGTTCATATGACAAGGATACTAGATATATATGAATTATTATTCATATGTATTCACTGTTAATGATAAGATTTTGTAGATATGATTTACGAAAAATTAGTATAGAATGTTATATGTAGAGCATATAATTTTACTCACAATAGGGTGACACCGTGCTATACTGTTTAATATGAAAAATTTGAAGATATTTCATATTATTTTTTTTATCTTTCAACACACGCACACACACACACACGCACATACACGCACACACATGTACCATTTCACAATTATTTTCTTAGGCATAATTAGTAGCTAATTAATGCAGTTGCTATTTTGAAAATAAATGTAGCCAGACGTAGAAAATGTGCAGAATATCCAAATATCGCACAGAATTTTCATCGATAATTTTGGAACAATTTGGATTCAATTTTTTCCTAGAAATGTGCAATAATCACAGCTACTTTTGAGCTGTAAAAAGGAATGTATAAGTTATAATTACAAAAATATTTATTGTTGGAAATTGAAAAATACAACAAAGTGAAATATATCAACATAGTTTTTTGTTACAAAACTCGATTACGAATTTATCAACTATACCTGAAATATTGCGCGATAATTCTGGAATATCCTGTCTATATAAGATAAAAACAATAAAAATATAAAAAAATCGACATCTTCATAAACATAATGTGTGCAAAAAATGGATTATCTGCAAAATATTCTCATGTTGATCGCTTCATCAACTGTTGTTTCTAACAATTGATGTTGTAATTAAATTAACAATTTAATAAACAAACCATTTTGTAGAAATATTTTTTGTTAATATAATTATGTTATAACAAAATTATACTGAATCTCTGTGATTGTGCTACAGCGTGTCATAAAATCATTCATCGAAAGCATATTATGCATTAGTTTTGATAATATTAGTGGTCACACACATTTAACAAATATTTAATTTTTACTATGGTTTAACTTCGGTTAAACAAAAAAATACTATTTTTGATCGAAAGGTACTACGAAGGCAAAAAAGTGCAATTTGCTACAAAAAAGATGAAATAAAGATAAAATTCTAAAATACAAATACTCTCCTATCATTACTATTATAGTATATTCCTTCCACGATCGTTGGATAATTTCGGATAATATTCCGAACTTTGGTTTTACGATCCTTCTTTCTCTTCTGTAATACCAGCTGCTTCATTCAGAGCATCGGGATCTGTGTGAAATTATTGAAAATTCACATAATCGTCCATATAAAATAATCAATTAGCAATTGATCGTCACCTGAACAAGGAGAACCTTTTATCCTACAGGTATTGTAGCTACCACAGTTTAAGCACTTCAATCCGACGATGTGAAACTTTACCGTAGATTCCTGAAATAACAGGTATCTTGCCATTAATATCTTTTAATTATTTTCCACGCCTCAGCATTTGGGATATATGTACAATATGAAGAAGTAGATTTGACCTCGTGGCAGTCTTTACATAAGATATCGGTTTTACAGTCGTTATATTCCTCCGGCATTGGTGTCAGCGACACTTCCGCGTCCAGATATTTCCACAAATCCGTCATGTCTAAGAGTGACACCTGACAAGACGGGCAAGCGTAATGTCCCGAGTTCAATAATTCCTCAAAACACATACGGTGAAGCAGATGTCCACAATCGGGAATGTGACATGGTATACGACTCGTGTGAATGTCTTCCAGACACACGGGACAATTGGAATGCGATACATTTTCTATGCACTGTAAAACAAAATTTATTTTAATAACGTTTATATAATAACTGCAAACTGCATATAATAATAGCGCTCAATTATTCTGTGTATTTTGAATAGAATATATACAATACTTTTATCACGCAAACATGCATTTTGCGTTATATATATTCTTACTGTATGCCCATTTTGTAACTGGATGGGCAAGCACATGTTGCATTTAGCACAGTGAAAGAATTTGTCACGACCACCGACTCTACATATTCCGCATCCGTCGCAATGATACTGATTCTTATCCTCGTCATCAAAAAGATTGCATTCTAGGCATGTATATTTGCCAAATTGACAATGACAATTTTGACAAGTAGCTTGAACAGATTGACGAGTATCACAAAGAACGCATATTAATTCTGTAACTTCTTTCCTATTCACTGTGTGTGCCTCCTGCTCGTCGTGACAAAACCGACAGGTATACACCTTATTGCAGCATGGAGTCTGTAATAGATTAAATATGGAAAGAAAATCAATTCATTGAGAAACAAAATATACACTTTTTATTATTATTACATTCATTATTTATATAAGAATTTATATATATAAAAGGAAATAAAAAGATAAGATTCTCAAGATTAGTTGTTAATAGTCATAAATCAAAATAGACATTACTCGACATTTAAATTCTATTTAAGTGGTATTTAAATTAGAATATTCTTTTCTTAAAAAACCTATAATAAAATGTTTTATATCCTATTTTACAATAAAAATCAATTTTAGACTTTTTAATAGCAAATTCAGTCACTTGCATTATATTAGATTAGTGTATACTAAAGAAGGTTGTTATACATGAAATTAATAAAATTATAATATAAAAGTATATATATATATATATATATATATATATAAATATTTTAAACGAATTCTCAATATTGATTACATTATTTAACATGTATATATAAATGTATTATTTCATTGTCAAAGTTGATTATTATTATTTATTATCACTATATTTAGATACTTTATATAGAGCAGTCTTTTTGATATATATTAATCTATTACAATGCAAGTGATACAAATTCATATGACTATTTCTTGAACATTTTTTAAGTTAAATTATTAGATTTTTTGCAAAGTTAGATATAAGAATATGTAAATATTTTAAACAATTAAGACATCCAATAATATTATTACATGATTTAACAGAATATACATGTGTTATGTTTCATTGTCAAAGTTAATTATAACACAGCATTTAGATATTTTATATGAAGTGCCTTTTTTAAAGCTGTACTAATCCAGGATAATGCGTAAAGTAAAATTCAATATACTACTTCTTTAACATTTAACAAGAGCTAAATTATTAGATTTTATAAATAAACATCCGATAATCCACTTGAAGATGTCACAAAACATCAGATCATCCTCGAACTTACCACGAATTTGGATTTTCGCTTGTAGTGTTCGCAGCCGTAATTATTGTTTGAAACGGCCAGCGTCTCCTTCCCCGAGGTGGATGGGAGATACATGGTCCAAACACAGTCTCCCTTTTTCGATACGGATTTCCGCGTATCCTTGCGATCCCTATCATCGCGATCCGTGCTGGTAACGTCAGCGACTTGTTCGGTGTCGCGATTCGGATCCTCGTCGTCGACAGTGGGTTTCACGACGGTACCCTCGCCACAATCCGGATCGTCACTCTCGTGATCCGCGGATGTCTCTTCAGCGCCGTCGTGACTCGGCGCCTCATCGTCGCGATCTCCGACGGCTTCCTCGGCGACGCCGTCGCTATTCGACGCCTCGTCGTCGCGATCCGTGGCGGTGTGCGTCTTCTCGCTGTCGTTGTTCTGCATACCGACGTGCCTGATTCTGCTATCCTTTCCCGTCGTTCGGTCTCATCGACCCAAGACGCGACCTTTCCGTCGATTAATGCCGGTGCATCTCGCACCTCTCGTCCTTGTCCTCGTCGTCTCCGTTCTTGTTCTTTTGTCGATCAACTCAAATAACACGAGAATCAAAGAGAATACCGTGTACACTGTATCTCGGAAAACACGCGACGAGAATATTCGGCTCGATTCGACTTCCGGGCTAGTTAAAGGTCGGCGCGCGGGAAGCGTCGGAAAGATTCTAAGAAAACGAGGTCGATCCGCGATGACTTTGTCGTGAGTCGCGAGGAATGATCCGTAGACTTGTGTGAAGTAAGCTTGCACTCATCACACTCCATGTACACATATAGAGTGCAGTTTTCTTTGCTGACTGGCGTTTGTTCACGTTTACTCACTCTACTGTTGCAACATCTCACGAAACGGGTGACACGGCGACGTCAATCAATGGTCAATTCCAGAGCCATGAGAGACCACCAATCCTCGCTCATACGAGTGCATGTTGTATATTCAACGACGTCGTGTGACTTTGTGTGTCTAGGGATATAGTCAACGTCGATGTTGCAAACGTTTTTTTAATTGGTCAGTTTGCAAAATTCTTTCTTCTAATTGGTCCAGCAAACGCTTCAAAGCATTTGTAGCGAGACTTTGACCATAGCTTAGGTACAACTCGTGCATCGTGATTAACTGATTATTGGAATTAATATTATTTTCCCGGGAAATTAAAATCGCTGGGAAAGAACCTCTATCTTCCCCGGTGATTTTTTTTGAAATTTTTTCAAATAACAAAAGATATGAAAAAAAGATAGGATATTAAATTATTATTTAAATTATTACATTGGAAAAGTATTATTTAAATATAGAACTTATAAAACGTTTTATTTAAAATTATATTAACAAAAGAAAAATATAATAGAATCTATATAGATTGTATCAATCGATTATTTAGCACAAATACTTGTACGAATTTATTAATGACGGGTTTTTCCCCTCACGAATGATAGATATTCTATTACATTTTTTGTATGATAAACTGATATTTCTTTCAATATTTTTCACTCTTATTTTTCTTGTTAATCGAAGTGTCACACAATTGCGAGACATGATGCATAAATAAATAAAATTTGTATCTGGAAATATTCGATAGCAGATGAATCAAATGCGCTGCAGAGTGCAGACATTGACAGTCACACAAGTCTTCTTACGTATTATAGCTGTGATTTTTTTATAGAATGTTTTATTTGAGAAAAAACAATTGCATTTCATTTAGAAATTTGATTTAAAGGGAGCGAAAATAGAAAGTGAAGCAAAAAGATAAGCATAATGATACAGTTAAAAGGAGCGATCTCGCATTTCGCACGTGTTTCTGTTTGTTAAACATAACCTTAGTTATCTCTAAAGCGCCTTTTTAAAAACTTTATAAAAATTAATTATTTTATCGTTGTTTCTGTTATTTTTTCAGTAACACTTCTATAAGACGCACTAAATACATCATTATTCTACAGATGATTTAGCATGAGTTTATTTTATTTCGACAAAGTTGTTTCTTATTTTATACAATAATAATAAATATTTACATATAAATATGTATTTATATAATAAAATATTGTAAAGTTCTATTTGTTAATCACTTAATATTGTGCTAACTGCTGATTATTGTATTAAGATTATTTATTTTGTTGGACTATTGAAATGACAGTAATACTAGGAGGTGGCATATCAGGACTGTCAGCAGCATATTATGCTGTTAAGGATGCAAGACTTTCGTCTATCATTTTACTGGAGGCTTCTAGTCGCTTGGGTGGGTGGATACGTAGCAGAAGCTCACCAAGTGGAGCGATTTTCGAACAAGGGCCAAGAACTATAAGAGCATTTGGTTTACCTGGAAAAAACACCCTTAATTTGGTAGAGGATCTACAATTAAATGATAAATTAATTCATGCCGATCTGAATCATTCTGTGGCAAAGAATCGATTGATTTACATGGATAAGGCATTGCATGTTCTACCAAATACCTTAAAAGGTATCTTCAAGACAGTCTCGTTGCTAGATCGTCCCTTGATAAATCGCATATGGACGGATTTGAGGGCTCCTAAAGTATCTAAGGAGGATGAAAGCATTCACAGCTTCGTTCAGAGGAGATTGGGTCAGGATATTGCAGATAATTGCATCAGCCCTATGATCTGTGGGATCTGTGCGGGAGACGCACGTGAGATAAGCGTCAATTTTCTACTCAAATCACTGTTTGAGGCGGAACAGAAACATGGCTCTATAGTGAAAGGCTTGGTAGTAAAACAATTGAAAAAGTTTTTTTCAAAATCGAAAGATAAGGATAATACAGCGAAGAATAACGCGGACATAAAGCTTGCAGTAAGATCATCGACCTTGGCGAAGAGAGCGCAAAACGAACATTGGATGGCATGGGGCTTACAAGGAGGACTTGAGCAATTACCTTTGACTCTAGCTGATTATGTAAAGAGTCGAGGAGTGATGGTACAGACCGAGAAAAAGTGTGAAAAACTTACATTTAAATCAGATCGCATAGAACTGTCAGTTAATGGCGATCTTCAGGAATGTTCGCGCGTTATTTCAAGCTTATGTGCAAAGGACTTGGCTGAGCTGTTGCAAGAACAACATCCTAGACTGTCGGCGGAATTGAAAGCAATACCTACCGTGACGGTCGGAGTAGTTAATCTTGAATTCCAGGGAGATGTATTACCTTTGCAAGCATTCGGCTTCCTCGTTCCACCAAAAGAAAATCTACCTCTGCTAGGTGTAATCTTTGACTCTTGCGTATTCCCTGGATCTTCCACAGTATGCATATCTCCAAACAATTTTACTGTTTGCTCATTTCTATGGCTGTTAATTTTTTAGTTAATTCACTCACAGTAAGATTCAATTTTCATTTCTAATATAACTTTTATTTTTATGTATATACAACACTGTGAGAATTATAAATTATGCAACATGTAAAAAAAATATTTTTCAATGATAATAAATTAACATATAAAATATGACTATGATTTAGGTATTGACGGTGATGATGGGAGGTGCGTGGTTCGAGAAATATTTTGGGCCAAATCCATCGAAAGAACAATTGTTAACGACGGCGATTAGTCACACCAAGAATATCTTACAAATCGAAGAGGAACCAATCGCATACAACGTTGCCGTTCTCAAGGATTGTATTCCGCAGCACGTCGTGGGTCATAATGCCCGTGTAAAACGCATCCACGATTATATTTCCGCGCACCATATTCCTCTGGCATTGTGCGGTTCTTCTTATCAAGGTGTGGGACTCAATGATGTTATTCTGTCAGCAAAACAGGCCGTTCGTGATGTTGTAAAATAACTGCAGAATCGCTTGATTCGAAAATGGTAGCTAATAACGGCACACATAAAAAATAAATAAAGAAAATCTACATGCAAACACTGTACATGCTGAATCATACCAAACCATGCAAAAAAATCATGTTACAAAGTTAAAATAAAAATATAATCTTTGAATGAAACATAGTCCGTAATTTAAATGATAATATAATAATAGTATAATAGTATTAATAATAGTATAATAATTATTTTGTTGTGCAAAAATGAAAATACGAAAATATATTTTACGAAGAGTTGTATTTGTATTAAACGTACAGTGTATATTATTCTGTGAAATATAATGTAACTTTATTGAAGGTATTAATGTACAAATAAAGCATATATATATATAAAATTATAAATATATATGTATAAAATTTTCCGAAGAGTTAACAAAAAAACTTGTTTTGCTGTTGTATGATATAAAAAAGGCATTTCTCAAAAATGATATTTTCTCCTTTTCATTATGTTCTTATCAATTAACATATTTTGCAGTAGTGTAAAATTATTTTAATATTTTATTATTTATTTATTAAAAAATATTTTATCTACTGCTTTTTTTTGTATAGTTGAGCAGTTTATATTTAGGAACATAAAAAAATTTGGCTATTTATCTGTAACAAAAGATAGTAATAAAGTGTCTATCTGCAAACAATTATATAATGTTATTGCAAACTAAAGCGACGTTATCCCAGCAATAAATGTAATTAATCAAAAACAATTGCTTTGCTCGAGATGTATATGCGGAGCAATTATGTAACCAAACAGACTGCATTAATACTACTTGCAAATTGAACATGCTGATTTGAAAGATTAATTAAATAAATTTAATTAATTAAACAAATGATTCAAGTAGATTAATACAAACTTATATGCATTCAAATTTTACATTCTCTCTCGTTGATGGATATAACATTACAATCATATGTTAATCTTTGACAGTACCTGCATATTTAACCTCGTCAAAAGCCTTTCTTGCTTTCTTAAGTTCCTCGTTCATTGTTAAAAGATCTTTCACCCTGGCATATTTCCTGGAATCCTTTCTTACTGCAAGTAAGAAACATAAACTATAAACAAATTAATAAATTATAAACTGGAAAAAATAATATATTAAAAATATCTCTTCTATAAGAAACAGAAAGCTTAGAATTTATTTATTTTACATATTTATTTAAATATTTAGGTATCTCCTTTTATAATAAGGTGAATTCTCAAGATATCCAAAAAAGTCGGATTGAATCCAACTCTGGATGTTACTTTGTTCATATTTCATCTAATCAATATAACAAAATAGATAAAAAGAAGTTTTTAAAAGAATAATATATATTATGAAACTTCTTTTGTTAAAGTGCATGGATTCTGTAAAGTAGACAAAGCTGGAGATTACATCCGACTCTCTTTACCACCAGAAGAATTAAGAATATTTTTTAATATGAATTAAATATAAAATTCTCTTACCTAAAAATACAATATCTTCTACTTGAACTCGTCCTGTGCGTCCAATCTCCATGGCTCGATGTGTCATCTCTGTTATGAATTCGATAACCAAATCCTCCAACAAGTCAACGCTTTCTGTATAAGGATTCTGGTCGTCGCCGAAACCATACATCATGCAGCGCAGTTCCTTGGAGAAGAGCCGTTTTCTTCCTCCAGGCAAAGTCCCACCAATTGGAATTTCTGCCTCTTCATCCTCAAACTGTCAACATAACCAGTATAAGTATATAGCGAGAAAAATATAAAAATATAATAAATAATTGATTTCCAATTATTTACAAAAACTTATTATTATATTATATAAAATTATAAAGTATTCCCTGAATGGACTTTTTTTTAGAAAAATATATTTACTTCTTTTAATTAATCATCTATAAACTATATTTAGAAAAATATATAATGTAAATTAATTTTATTTTATAATGTTAATTAGTGTTTTCACAGGAAATTCACAATGTATTCGGTTTTATTTATATTACAAATTTATAATGTATATAATATTATTTATATTCATAAATATAATAATGAAACTTAAATTTATGTAAGAAAAATAATAAAAGTAAACACCTGTTCAAAATTTTCTTCTGCAGACATCGTTTTGTAGGTTATTTGTAGGTTATTTAAGTTTAAAATTTTCCAATAATTTTGCTTGTCTTTGTATTTTTCTTTTACATCTTAGCCAACCACATAATTATTTTTAATAATTGTTTCCTATCCTTAAATACATAAATAAATATTATTTTATCAATCGATTTCACAATTTATCACATCAGACAGAAACCTGAGAGAGCTGAGAGAGGATATGAGAGCTTTTTCCTATAACCGCAAAATATCCCGCGCACTACTGGCCTCTGAAGAAATGGATGTAAACTATATAATTTAAATATACAATTTACTGCAATATCCATTTTTTTCTGCCTCTGATAGAAATAAATTATTGAAATTTCTATTATAGCGAATTCGGCAGACTACACTAATGCGATTTATTTCCATCAAAAGCACTGCAAAAAAGTGGATATTGCAGTAAATTGTACATTTAAATTCACAATGCAATATATATTAGGTGTAGTAAAAAGAAATCCATTATTTTTGCATGAAATTGAATGGAAAAATAATGGATTTCTTTTTACTACACCTAATACAATGCGAGATTTATTGAATTATAAGTACTATGTATTAAAAATATGATATTAATTGAAATAAAACAGTGATTTGTAATTCCTGTATTCTATATATACAGTGAGAGCAAAAAGTATACAAGGAAATTTATTTAAAAAATCTTATTTATAGAAAATAAACATTAATTAACAATTTTATACAATGAATACATTCCGTTCTAACATAAAACAAACGAGCTTCGCATGTATTCCTGATTTTAGAAACTAAATTTTTTGACTGTGCGAATAATGCTTTTTAAGCATCCAAACAATATAATTTTTAATTTTTGTTTATTTTTCAGATGATATATCTTCTATAATTAATACATATCTTTTTGGTATAATTTTAAGAAACATTTTTTAAGAAATAAGTTTTTATTCTTTACGAATAAATTGTTAATTACCTAACAAGAAATGATTGTTAATTAAACGTTGAAACAATATGAAATTGGTATTGAAATCATCGTATCGATAATAACAAATCTAAGAAATAAAGCAAAAACCGTGCAATAAAGACCTCTACTATTACTATTAATTATATATACACCAGAGAATATTAATATTTTTCGCTAAAACTGTATTAATTTAACGCAAATTGTTTCGCGATATTAAGAAAATTTGTACGTATCTTATATAAATTTATATATGGAATATTAATCTTTATTTAGATATGAGAGAAACATTGAAAAGAATAATGATATAATGTAAAGAAAATTGATATAATGTTGGAATGTCAAAAATATTCCGTGCGAATAATTATTAATTATGTTTAAAAAACTATGCAAGTAAAATATGATTGAACAAGTGCCAGAGATGCCACAAAGCAAAGCGCGAAATGTACGATGATATACGTTTGTCAAAATGTAAAATATGAATAATTGGATAAATCGTGAATATTTTTTATATGCAATAGTTACGTATCTAAATGGCGCGTGGCGAAACAAAGGAGGTTGACTACGTCATCACTTCAGCATTCGCTCGGTGAATTCGGAGGGAGATGGACGTGTTTTACGAGCTCTAGGTATCATATTAATTAATGAAAATTAAATATCGACGAACACGAATTACGTAAAGTTTTTCCTGTAATTAAGGAGTTTATTTATATATATATTAATACTAGCAAAAATCTATATAGAAATATATATATATATATATATATATACAGAGATT
>NW_017259306.1:1731557-1743840 GCF_001594045.1 Atta colombica | reverse complement strand
TATATATATATATATACAGAAATTTTTGTTTTATTTCTTAAATTCATTACGCACGGCCCATAAATATTTTAGATATTTCATGTGTTCTCACATGTAGGTACAGTATAAAAATGTGATTTTTATTATTAGATATTTCAAATTGTGGCTTTTTATTTCGAATCGTATAATTCTGTTATTTTAGTATTATTCCGCATTCTTGATACGAGAAAAGTAACAAATAAATTATATTTAAATTACATATCTCTAAATGTATGTGCATGCTATTTATACATATTATTCTATTTAGTCGAAATTGTTTTATAATTTAAAATAAATTTTTGCATTTAATCTTCATTTAAAATTTATGATATATTGTTAATCTTTATTTAATTGTAAATCACAAAAAAGAGCAATAATTGAGATATAATGTTGGGATATTAAAAGCACTTCATGTGAGCAATTATGTAAGAAAAATCATGCTAATAAAAACCTCTTTTTACTTCTTGCTTTTTGTCAGCACATTGTAATTGATACGAAATATTTAAAAATTAATATTATAAAATGAACGTCAAATATGTTCCTTAGTGTATCACGATATAATTATGATACACTACATTAAACGACTCGCGCCGCTAAAATTAGCTAAAATTAGATACATATAAGAAATTATTTCATTAATCGGAGAACATTAAAAATATAAAGAATATATTATTTTACTTCGTAATATGTGTTATATTTAATATTTCGGCAGTTAGATGGTTGGCACGCGACCTTGAGGTGGGGATGGCACGGGGTGGCACGGAGCGGCGCGTCATGTTTATGCTTAGTTACTGCGCAGTCATTTCTTTACCAAAGCTCGTACAAACGAGTAGCCGTGTCGCATGCGGCTCTTTTTCATTACTTTTTCAAATCTTATCGCGAAGAATTCCAAATATAATACGAAATATACTTTGTTGTACTTAATGAATAATTAATCATACTAGTAATATATTCGTATTATGTGAATACAATATTTCGTATTATATCTAGCATTTTTGGCGATTTTTATATGTTTTAGAAAGAAATGTGAAGAAGAGCGGCACAGCTACTTGTCTGTACGAACGGTATCACACGTGTCATAAAAAAGCAACGTTAATATAAATACTCTAGTGCAAATAACGCTTTTACAATTAATATAGTTTAATAATTTAATTAATTTTCTTGTTTTTGTGCATTATTTCATTTTACAATCCATTTAAAAATTAAACTTTGAATTTTTCTCTTTTTTATTAATCTCCAGCTCATTTTATTAACTCTAATCATATCTTACAGACATCATTTATAAATAAAAAATTCAACCCTTATCTTTCAACCTTTATCTGCTCTGAATTTATTTCGCAATGATAACAAATTGCAGTCGTGTGTTTGATATTCGTTTCTAAATGTTAAACGATGCATAATAATTGTATAGTAATATATATAACAGTTATATATTACATTTTTCAGATTATCTTCTCTCTCACGGGTACGATCTTGACGTGGTGGGAGGACTTAATACCCTAAAGATATACACGAAAAGAACGGTTTTTCTTAAGTATCTAAAAATTTTCTATCTGAATGTATCTAGATAAATTTTTAAATACTTGAGTAAAATCGTTCTCTTCATGTAAAAATCCAACGATGCGGAAACTACAATCCTCGTCATACAACATATCCTCATCGCCGATTAAATTGAAAATGAACAGCTGGTTCGTCGCGTCTGCTTCGGGAATGCCGTTCAAAGATTTATTGGACTAATAGACATTTCATAAAACTCATTTTAATTATAATTAATTATAACTAGTCCGCGCGTGATTATAGAATATTATTCGCGAGTGTTTTACGTGAATGTCCTGTGCGAGAGGATGTCAACCCAATTCTGAGAGGAGGAGGAAGTCTAGAAGAAGGCATTAGGCATCGGCGGAGCAACCTTGCGGTAAATATTATTTTTTTGCCTATGTTCGAATTTATTCTTGAGTCGTTTTATTTTAAAAAATAATAAGTAGAAAAAAGAATTATTTTAAAATTAAAATTTGAAATTTTATAAATATGTATTTTTAAGAAAATATATAATTATTTTTATAAATACTATATACTTGAATGGTGAATTAAAAAATTCGATGCTTATAAAAATTGTATATTTTGAAAATTATATGATTATTTTCAAGAGATCTCTGTATAATAAATATTTTTTAATAAATATTTTAATAAATATTTTTTAAAATATTGATTTATTTTTTTAATTTAGATTTTATATTCTTTTTGTTACAGAATCGTAGCGACGGTGCTGATATAACTCCGCTGTTGCGCATCGGACTGGTGAGTGATAAATTAATGTTTTTATTGAAGTAACGGACATGATAATTTTATTAATTACTATATATAGATGCATATGCATCAATTTATTAAAAATATACGGATAATTGCATGTATAAGGTTCCATACATCCGTTGCCTTAAAATGGATAAGTAATAATAGATTGGGATAAATTTAATATAAATAAATTCTGGATACCTCTTTATTATATGAAATTTATTGTGCATGCATTGCTAAATTTATAATGTTACACCCACTTAGTACAACAATTTTTCATGCATGAATATGTATAAATATGTATGAATATACATAAATATGTATAATCATATGAAATATATCCATACATGTTCATTCATCCTTCTTTGTTTTGTAAAGTTACTTTTTAATATTAGGTGGGAAATAATAATAGTAATGTAAAAACATTAAAAATAATTAAAAGAGTAATTTTTATACTATTTGTTTTAGAAAAAAATTATGTTTGAAGAAATGTAAAAAAGTTATTTATGTATAATTATATATAAAATTATGTATAATTGTGTATGAGCAATTTTTTTACATTTTTCCAAACTTTTTTTCTGAAACGAACAATGAGAAAATTAACTCTTTAATTATTTTTAATGTTTTCATATTATTATTATTTCTATTACATTAAAAAGTAATTTTACAAAAGAAAAAGATATGTATACATATTTTGTATATGATTATACATGTTTATGAATATTTATGTTTATACATATTTATACATATTTATGCATGAAAAATTTTTTATCTTTGAATTATTTTTAATTATTATTAAATTTAGCTCAAATTTTTTGTACTAATAATAAATTCATACCTGTTAATGTGAATGCTTTGTTATTAAGTAATTTAATCTCAAAAGTGTAAAAAATAAGTTCTTTCGATGGTCGTTTTTTATTTTAAAATAATACATGATACTTGAAAATTAAAACGAAAAAAATTAAATATTCGTATTTTTGAAATATATGAAATACGGAAAATTAAAAAATATAAAATTTATATAAAATAATAATTATGAATATATGAAATTGTTGTATATGGATACCATTATGTTGAAAAGTGTTTAATAAATATTGTTTTATTATTTTTCCTATCTATCCCATTTCTAAATATTCATTCAGAATTAAGTTTTATACAAATTGGTGCAATTATTGGTATTGCTTTTTATTGGGTATTGCTATGTACACATAAACGTATAATATTAACTGTTTTCTAAGAAATTCTTTCTACTTGCGTTTCACACTTATTTGTATACACGTACATCTTACTAATGAAATGATAACAAAAATTTTAATGTAAATATAATTTATTAATTTCGCTTTTCTGTAAAAGACATTTTACATTTAATTATTATTATTTATTAATGCACTTACTTCAGCCTAATCTTTTATAACTTATCCATATTTAATAACTGGATTTTATATCAGTTAAAGTAATAACATGATGTAAGATCCAATATACATTTTATCAACAAATATAAGAATTTTATCTTATAACTATTTTTTTTATCGTGTTCAAAGTTTTGCATGACTTAAAATACTTAATTATGAAATAATAAATTATTCAAAAAATTATTTTAATATACAAAATATGATAGGAATATATTTATTGAAATGAGAAAATTATTCCTTTCGGCTCTTATATCATTCATTTAAATTTCTCATCTCCGCATGTTTTTAGATGAGATTCAGCAACGAATTATTCGAATCATTAAAAATATGGGCCTTGAATTTTATCGGATAATGATTTAGTAATTTTCAGTCATTTATTAAGTTTTTTTGATTACATTATAAAATTTACATTAAGAAATTTAATCTAATTTCATAATATTCGAAACTCTTAAAATAAAACATTATTGATATGAAGATTTTTTAATTTAGATTTAATTTGTTTTTAATCGAATATTTAGATTTTTTTATCTTGAATAATTGCGAATAGAAAATAAACGCAAAATTTATTCATATATCAATAGAATTATTATTGTATTATTTTAATGATAATTGTTTATAATAATATTTAATCAATTTTATTAATATGATAGCCTCTTCGCGACGCATTAGTGTTTCGCGCATCATACAAAAGCATATAGTCTTACGATTATTGCCAACAATATTAGTCAATATTAGACAGTTAATCTGACCAGAAGAAAGAAGAGAATCTCTACGAGCCCAATGTTTAAAATCGATGCATAAGACAACTTTCAAAGATATTTCAGAATTCTTTCAGAATTCATTTTCTTTCAGAATTCTTTATAAAATATTTTAAAGACGTTTCTTAAAGAATTCTCAAAGATATCTTAAAATTGTCTTATGCGTCGATTTTAGACATTCTGCTCATTGAGAGGTAGGTTAGTGGTGACACCAATCTAAGTTTGTAAAAGGTAAACTGAATATTCGGGAGGGTAATTTGTTCAAAAAAATATATTTTTTGAGAGTTATTTAAAATATAAAAGAAACCAACAAACAACAGGACTAATGAGAGTCAGATAGATTAAAAAATCTACAAAACTTGCGCTTAATTATCCGCGCTGATTAGCCTTGTTTCTTGTCAATTTTTTTGTATTTTAAAGATTGAAAGCCTGTTTTAATTATTATTAATTAGAAATATATTTTAAGAAGGGCTATGAACCAAGAGAATACACATAAATTATAAATAATAAGCTAAATATATTAATAAGCGCTAAACAAAATAAGCGCTAAACAACTTAAAACAAATGGTGTTTTGACTCCGATCAGATTATTTTCATCAGATTATTTTCATTGTTAAGCATGTAAAAACTTTCAATAAAATATTCGTATAAACATATATTTGAAATATCAACGGCTTAATGCTAATTTTTAGTATAAAAATTTAATTTTTTACAAAGTTTTACATGCTGTAATAATATTGTCCTCGAATTTTGAAACATCCTGTATATCTAAACACATAAACTATAAATTAATTATGTTGAAAAATTTTACAATAGTCGCACAGTTGTTTTTTCTGCTGAACGCAGCCATTAGAATAAATTAAATATATGTAATAAAAATAAAAATTTTATACTATTTTAAATAAAAATTTATTATGTATTATATTTTATAACGTTATATTACATAACAAAATATATTACATATGCATATACAAAAGCTATGATTAATTTAACATAAAGTTATTAATAATAAAGAAATCATGACTGTACAGTACAATAACACAGGCCCACGAAAAAAAATATCCTATGCTGGGGTAGAGATCCAGCTATTTTGAATCGCTGAATATGAATCTGACGTCAAGATAGGATCATCTAGAGCAAATTTTTAATCTATAGAGCGAAAAATCCATTTTTCCCATTTTGATTCATTTTTTCGCTCTAAAGAATGAAAATTTGCTCTAGATGATCCTATTTTGATGTCAGATTCGTATTCAGCGAATCAAAATACATAAGAATAGTTAGGTCTTCATCCCAGCGGGATACTTTTTTTTTTGGATCTATAATTATTTAAATCAATAACACATTGAATATCTCAATAAAATTGAAATACATAACATAAATAAACTTGAAGAATATTACGTTTTGTAACTATATATTATATATTATCTCTGTTTATGCTTAATAATTAAATAATGCAGTATAATTTAAGTTTCGTTTTTTATCATTTAAAGGAAACAAAGATTTATAACTCAGAAATAAATGTTTTCAGTAATAAAAATTACTTAATTATTAATTTAATTTAGTATTAACTTCACTAATAAAAAATAAATATAATAGTTTCTTCATCTATCATATCTATATTCGTATTACTTTATAGTACAAACATAGATATAAAAGCTATAATGATAGAGAATAAGAAGATTGAGTCGACGTACATTAGATAAAATTATATAAATTCAGAGCTTGTTTTTTCTGAAAAAGACAAAAGTATTCCAAACATATACAATTCTGTTTATATAATTATATGATATTATATGTCTTTGTTATTTATTTATATTGTTTATATTGCACAAGTTATTTATCCTTCTTATTATTCAAGTTGAAATCATTAAGAATAAATAAATTATGTATAAACATAGGAAATGATGAATATAAAGATTTATAATTTTATACAATAGAATTTCAACAATCGCAAAGAGATTTGTAATAAGAAATGTTAATTTTATTTATTAATAATGGTATTTGATATCTCTCCACTTTTTACAATTATATTCCATTTTATAAGTGTTTGGAAACAAGTCCAATAATTTGAATAATTTTCAATAGAAAAATTTAATATAATACTCGAGATTTTGAAATATTAAATGAAAAGTACATGAGATTGATTTAAATCTATAATCTTAGATACAAAATGTATCTATAAAATAGGTATAAATCATGAGCAAATTTCATTTTTCATTAAATTTTTCAATTACTGAGAGCTATCAAAAAGTTTTTGCAGTTCCAATTTCACTGCCATGACAGCTAGAAACTTTTGATTTTCTATCTGGATCCATCGCGATTGAAATAAATTCCTCGGAAATTCTTTTGTCTAATCCCGTGTAAGTCTGAGCCAAATCAACTTGATCTTCGTTGATCATCTTTGGAGATTCATTTTTAACTTCAGTATGCCTTTTTGTTTCTTCCTGATCTGCGAACGGCTGACGTTTGTGTTTTGATCGGAACTAAAAACAAATACATGTCATTTTATAAAGTTATAAATAAGTAATTATTTAAGAGATGATTAAAGGTGCGGTTCGTTTTCCGCTTACAACGCTTATAAGCATCACAATAAAATAGAAATCTAAAAGTTTATAATGTCTTTTATTAAACAGCATTACTTTAGTTATTTTTTTATTTAAATATTTTTGTTATTTATCAATAAAATATAAGACAAAATATATACATATACATAATTTAAAAACCACTAAATTTTATTTTTGTATTAAACCGTATTTAACTGAAATTAATTTCTATGTTTAAATATGACATTTTGAAAAACACAATTTAATTTTTTATAATAAGTCAATTTTCATTATTAAAATATTAATAGTATATTAACATATAGTATTTAAAAAAATGAATAGTTTAAAAATTTGGTGGATAGTTGAAAATTTCGGTTTTTTTTTAAACATACTTTTATATTTAATGATTATTATTAAATTAAATTATTATTATAGATAATCATAAATATTATTGTGAATTAAAAATGTCTACGTATATTTCAGGGTGATGACAGCATGAGATTATTTTTTATATCCTTTATTGAACTGTATAATTTTAGTTATTAATTTATAATCAATGAGTTTATATATGTATATTCGAAAGCTTACCATCTGAGATTGCGGCCGTCCAGGATACGGAGGCATATGAGATAACATAGGCATAGCACCATATGGCATCGGTGGAAGAGATCTAGCAGATACAAATCCTCCGGGTGTCGATGGCATACCGTATGGTGGCTACAATAAACACAAATTATTTTTTATATTTAAATATAATCTCAATTTTTTCACAAACTCTTTTGTTTTGATCAATCTATTTAAATATATTTAATTGTAAGCAATGTATTATATTTTTTTTTAGAGATTTGTAAAAAGATATATATTTACATCTTTTAAAAGTTATCTACATTTTTTTTAAAAACCGCGATGAAGAATATACGGAATCAAGAAATGAAGAAATGCAAAGAAGAGAAAATAGAAGACAAAAGATATAAGAGACACAGGAATGTGTTGAAATACAATAAGTATCATAAGATAAAAAAGAAGAAATGTTCGAGAGAAGAATATGTTATGAAACAATAGAAAAAAAAATTTAAAAGAGAGCAACAATGATAAGAAAATGATAAGAAAAGAGAAAAGAAGGAGATAGAAAATAGAAATAGAGAAAAAAGGAAAGAAACAGATAAATAAGCGCAGATAGAAATCATGCTCTTATAGAGTTGCTCCACCTTACAAAACATAGTTACAGCTATTGAAGTCGTGGGAAATGGCCGAAAGCGCTTACCTGAATCATTGGATGTATTGGCACTGGCATCGGGTGCACTAAGTAAACAGGTGGTTGTTGGTTTTTAGTTGGCATATGATTTTGCGTGACAACCCACTGGTGAACCATATTACTCGTCTTCAGATGACCGTCAATCACCATCTCATCGGTAGTATTCGCTCGCAGGCAGCCACATAACTTCGGTGTCAAGGTCAAACAACTATAACCGGATACTAATAGCTCTGCCACGCTAGCCACTAATAGGCCAATGCTCGCTAACAAACCCGCCAAGCCGTTATCTACTTCCATCACATTGCTATCATTACCCTGAAATACATAGACATTTTTAATTCACAATAATATTTATGATTATCTATAATAACAGTTTAATAATAACTATTAGATATGGGAAAAAGTTCGTGGCATTTTTTCCGTTACATCTAATGGGAAAAATGCCACGAACTTTTTCCCACACCTAATATTAAATATAAAAGTATGTTTAAAAAAAAAACCGAATTTTAAAATATCCACCGAACTTTTAAATTATTCATTTTTTAAATACTATATCTTAATATACTTTTAATTAATACTTTAATATGCAAAATGAGAATTGACTTATTATAAAAAATTAAATTGTGTTTTTCAAAATGTCATATTTAAACATAGAAATTAATCGAGAAATAATTATAAAAAATATACCGAAAGGCTAAGAAATGACACGTCTGGTGCCCTCTGTGAATCCCTGACGACCGCCGTTAATGCTGTTATAGTGGCCATGTTTGAGAGAGCAAGTGCGATCAAACTGGACGCAAGATGAGCGGATGAAAAGGCAGAATTTGTTTTAGTAGACGAGGCCGCTAATGTTGCAACCACTCCTAGTGCACCAGCAACTAGAGCGGCTGCACCTGCCCAGAGTCCTGCACCAGATCCGCCCAAAGAAGCACCATGGACGAGCACCAGGATACCAAAGACGACTAAGACAACACCTAAGTGCAACATGAATCAATTATCATCTTCTTCACTCTTGGGAAAATAATAAAATATGATATATAATATATAATATAGGATAATAATATCATTATGATAAAATTTGTCAAAAAAACTCTGTTATATTAGGTGTAGTAAAAAGAAATTCATTATTTTTGCATGAAATTGAATGGAAAAATAATGGATTTCTTTTTACTACACCTAATATATCTCATAAAAAATCAATAGAATTATCTCGGGAAATTCTCTTGCATCAATTTACCAAGCAGCAATTGTCCACAAGATGTGAACATGAGCAGATTTGAGTCATCTTTGGCTTCGGAAGTCACTCGCAGATCCTGCTGATTTTCCGAACGCCTTGATAACTGATGTTGTTGTTGCAGCTGTTGCTTTTCCGGGATAAGGACATCTTTTGAGTGTTTTGATTCCAGATAACTCTCTGGTTTCAGTTCCGAATTCACAGAATCCTTCGATTCCTTCGAATGACTCGAATTTTGACTTCTCACCGTGGAATCAAGCACGATTGTCGCTGTATCTTCCATGATTTTTTACCAAGCAAATCAATCGTGCATCACTGATTTTTATAATAATGTCATGTCCTTCTGAATTATTATTCTTGGTCAGAACAATTTTTATCAGTAATCAATGAGTGATGCTATTCTATTCACAATATTATTTAAAATTCAAAATGAAGGCCCAAACAGTAAAAATTCTAAATTGCGACAAGAATCGTTTTCTGGTTGATTTGCAAAATTTTCGTGTGTTATTTCGAGTCTTTTGTCAATCTATTTTTATATATGAGTTATTTTTATGAAATGCTTATTTAATTCAATTTAATTCATTAAGAATTATTATCATAGGATCTTTCTAATCACAATTTGGTCATATATTTTCTTAAATTTATTCAACTTTATGTATCTTAACATGTATGGCGGTATATTTATTTTACAGATAAAAATAAAGAGAAGAAAGAAAAGAAAGAGAAAAGAGAGAAAATTTAATTATTGTAGATATAGATTATCATTGATAAATTTATCTCCTATCTTATCTTAAATATTTTTGAAAATTAGTAATAAAATTAGTAATAAAATATTTTGTATCATTCGGATTGCATTATTATTAATTTGTATATATTGTAAATTGATAATTTTTAGATTAACATTACAACTACATCGAACTCGAAGTAAATTGAACGTTGTAATCGCTGATAAGACTGGCAACGTACTCAGGATCGGAATTATCTGGAAATAAAACAAAAATTTTATAACATTTAATGAAACAAACAATAAGACAAATATATAATATCACAAAGAAATGTCATATCGTTTTATGATATACAAAATGTTTGATAATTAACGATAAATTTCTTGCATAGGGATAGAGCTGAGATTAAGCTGAGTCGAAAAGTTCTCTCTCTGAGTTCTCTACCATTTTGCAATTTTCGCAATAATTAACAAGATATCAATTACTAAACATCATCAAATATTAGTTTTCAATAATTTTTTTACTCGAGTACTATCAAGTAACAGAAAAACAGCAAGAGACAAAAATTATTTATTTTCTTCTCATAGAGCTGTTGTACCGCTCAGGGACTGCACTGCAAGAGCTGCAAGAGTGTCGCTCCGGGCACCGTTTATAGAATTTATGAGTCAGCCGTTAATCAGTCGTATCGTCAAGATGCTGCTCCGGACGTGGTGGTATCGTTTTGTAGGAGCTCGAGGTCCTCCAATTAATATAGGCCAGCGTTCGTGATGTAAGAAGTTTTATTGTCACTTACGAGTACTCGATGTGTTACAATCTTACGACGTCTCGCAGTAGCACTTGTAGTAACGGAGATTCTCACAGTAGTCGTGTGTCTTCTTGATTTTCGGAACGGTTCCTCGAAATGCTTGAGGCTTACGTTTTTATAAATTAGGCCGATATTACGTGATTGCATTTTAAAGTAAAGTATGTCATCGGTTTTGAAATCAAAAAGGTGATTTGATTTGTGATGCTTTAACTGCGGGTCTGCAGAAAATAAACAGACGTAGATTTTGGACTTATTTAAGTCATAACAGAGCTCACAAAATTTTTTTAGAATTTTTAATCAACTTTTAGTACTGCATTTTCTTTTTTATTGACAACTATTTTTACCAACATAAGAAAATGCGATACTAAAAATTCTGCAAAAATTCTCAGAGCTTTATGAAAAGAAAATAAACAATTTGTTTCACTTGCTGTTTTTCTGTAAGATTGATAGTACTTGAGTAAAAAATTATTTAAAACCAATATTCGGCGATTTTTAGTAATATCTTGTTAACTATTATAAAAATTGTAAAAGGGTAAAGGATTTTTTTACAATTTAGTCCATTCTATCCTTATGCAAAAGTTTTATTATTATTTAACAAATATCCTGTACATTATATATATATAAAACATAAGCGAGCTTTACTTAATTTGACCATTTGAAATTTCTTATTTTATCATTTCTAAAAACTTTTGCTGAAGTTTTCTCATAAATTCATTTTTTTTAAATTATTCTAGTGTGTTTTTTTTAAATTATTCTTTTAAAATGTAACAATCTATATACGTACGCATGTGCAATTTATGCATATACGTAATAAAAAACAAATGAAAAGGAAGAAATGCAATAAATAACTAGAATATATTTAATAATCCTTCAAAATATACATAACGAATTTGAATTTTAAATAATGATACGCATAATAATGAGAGTAATCAGTTTTATGTTTTAAATTGTATATATGAGCATTATCTCTTTCAATTTCAATTTTAATTATCTCAGTTTTAATTATATACAAATTTAATTAATTTATATGGACTAAAGTCTAGGTCAATATGGATCTACAAGCGCAGATGACCGATAAACGGGTCAGTTATGCATTATTAAAGTTATTCATTTAAATTAATTTATTCCGTTTTAATTAATTTATTTTTTGAATGAAAAGATATATGCAATCATCATTGTTGATCAGATTGTCTTTAATTTCAAGTAATAAGTTAAATCAAACTATTATATATTACAGTTAT
>NW_017259306.1:1727672-1731457 GCF_001594045.1 Atta colombica | reverse complement strand
TTATAATTATATATTTATAATTTTTATAATATATATTTATTAAAAACGTTATGATATTTATTCATGATAATTCAACTATCTTAAACAGCTTTCTGTTCGGCGAGATAATAAGTGATATGTGACAGATCATTATTTGAAATTTATAAAATTTATTTGCTCATATATATGCAGAAAAATATCGATTGATATGAAGATTAATTTGCAATCTCACAAAAATTATTATAATCATACAAAAATTGTTGCGTTAAATTAGGATTTCTAATTTTGATGATTAGATCCATTTGTGAAATATTATAACTTTCAGATCTTTAAATTCATTTACAAAATCCGATAAATAGAAACTTTAAATTTGAAATTAGAGAAACAGAATGATCCTCATCGCTTATTACGTATTTTGTTAATTGAAATCATTAAATTTAGATAGTTAAATTTAGATAAAATATATGAGTATATTATATCCACAGTATACGCACATAAATTTTTCAAAATCCATTTATTGTACAAATAAAGTATATAAAAAATATTTAAAAAATTTTAACTATGAGCTATACACACGTATATTCTAATTACGGGGTTTCAATATACATTTATTTTCATAAACTGAAAACATCGATGTAAATTAAGAAATTATAATCGCAAATGTTGATTATATCTAAAATATATAGTGATCGTTCTAGTCTTCCACTTAAGTCTTCCACTTCTGGTACTCGTGAATAAACATACGTAACGGACTGTTCTTAAAGCTGTAAGGCATTTCTCAGAGCGTGCGTGCGTGCGCGCGCGCGTGTGTGTGTGTGTGTGTGTGTGTTTCGAGGGCTTGACGGAGATCATTATTACATTCACCGGAGCGCTCTGGCCAGCGCTCCGCGGAATCTTTACATTTCGCAATGCTTTTCAGTTCTGTTTTCCGCTTTCTATAAAATCAGAAAGAGCGTTTACTTCTTTTTGCAATTCAAATACAATTTATACCGATATCTTGCCAAGAGTTCTATTTACTACGCGCAATATCCCACTTAAAATTATATCTAAATATTTGGAAAATAAAAGATCTCTTGAAAAAAATTATTTTATCAAATGAAAATTGCTTGGTTTCGAAAAGAATCTTGATGAACAACATATTTTCTAGATAGAATCACGTCTGAGAGTTTTTCCATTTTTTTTTAGAATAAAAATATATACATTGTTTTTAATTTATTAGTAAAATTATAAAAATGAGATCATTATAAAGTGAATTTTGCTAAAATATTCTGTGTATATTTGTTTTGATTTAAATATAGAGTGTTTTTGAAATAATGCTTACTAATCAGTGCTATTCCTAATAAAAAGCTGAGAAAAGTCCTCTACCATTTTGCAATTTTCGCAATGGTTAACGAGATATTAATTAAACATTGCCGAATAAATAGATAAAATTGATGTAAAAGACAAATTTAAGATATCTTTCTAATCTTTGTGAAATATTTTGAAGATTTCTTAAAAGATACCTTAAAGTTGTCTTACACGTCAATTTTAGACATTTTGCTCAATGGATAACTAAAAAAAATATTGCGGATATAGATATATACATATAATCTGGCTTAGTATATTATTATATTATTATAGTATATTATAGTCTAAATTTAAAACATGATATATGATGTACGGTATAAAATAATATCTTGTAAATTATAGGCTTTTCATAATATCACATTTTTATATGCAAAGTAATAAAAAAACTTGCTTTAACTTCTTTTTTTTTCATTATAAATAATAAGTTAATATGAATTTGATTTCCTTATTATTATAAATATACCGTTGAATTATTTTAACAGCAATTATTAACATATAATTAAAAAATATAAGGTTCTAATTAATAAAATAATTTAAACTAAAAAAAATTGATTAATGATTGAATTGTTTCTTTAAATGTATTTATAGGTTTTTTTTACATCAATATATAGTAAAATGTACAGATGTGAATAAATTCTTGCAAAATGTTAAATCAATTGTGTGTCACACATTTAATTTTTTATTGATAAATAAATGTAAAAAAAAAATTTTTTAATGTAAAAGAAAATAAAATGCAAACTATAATATAAAGAAACTCACCGATCCCAATTCTCGTTCACATTCATCGTAAATCACAAATTATAATTTATATAATTGTGTAATTATCTTTTACAATTATAAAGATTATAATATAAAAAAAAACACATAAATACAGTTGAGCGCACGTGCACAAGAATTTTCGTTATACATTCGTTATACTTTCTCGATCAAAGGTCCACGATCCATGAGAACGGCCGCGAATTAACATATCAGTACGTTATTAGTGTCGAATTTTTTGACTCACATGATTCACGCATCACACTCATCGAAAATGTGAAATATCTCCTAAATATTCTTACGAGCAATCACTTTTTTTATAATTTTCGCGCGTTTAACAACGATTGCAAGTCGCGAATCCCAGTGTGATCTGACGAGCGTTCGATCAGCAACTGGAGTCATGCGTCGAAAAGTATACAGGTAGATTGCAGGTATGCTGCTCCTATCTGCTCGCCTCTACGTCTTTCCATTTCTTTCTCTTTCTCCCCTCTATTTCTTTGGTTCTCAGCTTCCTTTTCTCGCTCTTACTTGTATGCTTTTTCTACCTTCGCCCCTTCCTTTCCATGCCGCGGTGCGCTGGAATTTGCGAAATTGATCGCGAGAAATCGAACGCATATCTTCGTTAGTAAAAAATGTATTAATATACGTCCGCGCATATGCAAGTTACGCGATTGTAACGTATTCGGTTTTAGAACAGAAAT
The DNA here is from genome assembly GCF_001594045.1 of Atta colombica. NCBI lineage: Eukaryota > Metazoa > Arthropoda > Insecta > Hymenoptera > Formicidae > Atta > Atta colombica. Next base: position 1,728,674 of record NW_017259306.1, on the reverse strand, counting down.
TAATGGCATTCTTGCTCAATATTTTTTAAAAGAATTGAAATTGTTCAGCAACCAGTTCTTTTTATTATGCAAAACATTTGGTCACTGCTATTGATAATATAACTGGAATTCTTTTAGTGATATATACAGAAATAAATTAAAGACGCAGAATAAAACTTTAGTTTTATTTTTGGGTCTAACAATTTAAAAAATGGAAAGATTTATATCTTTGTACATTTCTTAAGTTTGAACAAATTTGAAATATAAATTATATTGAAATGTTCGATTTTTTAATTTAAAAATCGAACATTTCAATATAATTTATATTTCAAATTTATTTTTTTTTCATTTTTCTAAATAAACATCTCATTTGCTTTAATAGCTTTTACTTCCTTTTTTCATTATAAATAATGAGTTGATATAAATTTGATTTAATTATTATAAATATATCGTTGAACTTATCTCAACAGCGATTATTAACATATAATTAAAAAATATAAGGTTCTAATTAATAAAATAATTCAAAATAATTTAAGTCAATAACAAAATTATGCACTGAGAGAAAAAAATGGTTGCAATTAATAATTTAACTATTATATAATTTATAGCTACTTTTTTTGGAACAATTATAAATATTTAGTTATTTTAACCATATAAGTGTAATCAATCGTGCTATAATAGTTGTACAGATTGCTGGAAAATTTTTAGTTATATATTTTATATTTTCAATTTGCTTTTTTCCTGTATGGTTTTATTCCGCGAAGCACCCCATATTTTCAAAGAAGCAATTTATATAATGCACTTGATTCGTTTTTATAAGTCAATATTAATTTCTGAATTATAAAAATTTATAAATGTTTTGATTAAAAGTTATGATCTTTTAAAAAGCTAAAGAAGATCAGAAAGATCAAAAGCATTCACTGAAATCAATTTTTCTCTTTTTTCCATCAATCTTCTTTTATTTATTCTAACAGCATATGCGTAGACTGAAAATGTCAATGCACACGCACGCCCGCGCGCGCG
>NW_017259306.1:1722049-1727572 GCF_001594045.1 Atta colombica | reverse complement strand
CACACACACACACACACACACACACACACACACACACACACACACACACACACACACACACACACACACACACACACACACACACACACGAGATAACATTTTTATTCTGATCGTATAGCAAATGTAAAATAACGGAGAAACAGTACAAGAGGAGATGTTAAGTATATACTATTAATATAATTAAGAGCGCTAAAAATAAAGAAATGCTGAGAACGAAGGTGATAAAAAATAGGAAAGGTTGACTGCACTCATTAACCAAGTATCTAAGTATAGTCTTTCAACCCGGAAACGCATATTAAAGCGCAATTACTCTTTATATGTACTTTATATGTGCGTTGTAATTTACTAGATATAGCGAGATTAGTTAAAATCTTTTTTTCCATCAAATTTAAGTTAATGCAAAAAAGTAACCCGATATCTTTCATGTATAAATATAAAAATAATAAATCATATGATTGAAAATAAAGTATGCGCTTTAAAATGCGATAGAAATCAAAAGAAATTAATAAAATATAATGCGAAGCAAAAACATCTCGCATAATAATAATTTCTATTTTGAATAAATGTGAATAATTTCTGAAGCTCATTTCATGTAGTTTAATTTTTATCTCGGTTCAATTAATTTTTCATCTTTTTCTAAATATTAGGAAAAGAAATGAAGCGTAAGTTGAATCGAGATAAAGTTAAATCTATTTGGTAGAAATGGACATGAGTACATCAAATATTGCTAATATTATTTAATCAAATATAATTATTTGATTCATTATATTTAATTTCTAATCTTTCATATCTTTTTCTTCAGTTTATGTTTTCTATGACTCTAACTTCTAATTTTTCCATTATTAAATTCTCTTTTCGCTATGTATTTCTTAGAAGACAGGTATTAAGAATTAAATATTTTAGCTTACAAAATAAAAAAAAAAACATTTCAATACATATCTTAAATGTAACTCTTAATTATATAATCTCTAATATAATTCATCATAAAGATCAAAATTAAAAAAGAAATCGAAAAGGAATTTGAAGACAAATGTTGTGGGAGAATCTGTTCTTTTTGCATATTGATTATACGAGAAATAAGCATTCGTTTCCTTTCTTTTAAGTTTTTTTCTAATATCTAATAGCTAATTAGTTTTCTTTATGCGCTTTAAGCACATGGCAAAGTCTTTTGCCTTCTAGAGCATATCTTTTCGCCTCGAGGCATTTGGTGGTCATACTTTCGTGTATTGCTACGAAATGTTTCTGCACGCAACGACAACAGAACTAAAAGTAAATGAATGCCGCGCATTTCAAAAACACAGCGTTTAAAACTTTCTTAAAATTCTCCTGTTTTCATAATAAATCACGAAAGTTTTTTGATAAAAGTAATTTTAATGTTCTTGAAGAAATTAGGCAATAGGCGGATATTATTTTCACTATAATACAGTAATTTCTTACAACATAAAACTTTCTTCCTAATTATTTCCGTCTACTAACCACTACTTCCTAGTCGGAATAAATATGGCAATATGCAATATGGTAATTGCAATAAATATTTTCAAATCTTTTAGTAAAGTATATAACATAACTGCTGGAAAGCTAAATGCCAGAGTACCAGATAAGACAAGTGTGCAAGTAATCCACAATGCAAGACGAATACAAGTAAAGCTGCACAACGCCACGTAGTTGGATGCGGTTCGGCACACTGAAAAGTTAATCGTGCGCGCCTCTTTACGGTATTCTCCTTTACTGGTATACGTCGTTGAAATGTCTGCTCCTGTCTACGTGCAGCACGCATTGCACATCATGCCCGACCATTACCTTTATACAAGTATGTACTACATACAGCAAAAGCTTGCCGTATACAGTGCCGTATAAAACCGTTAACGTAAGATTTACGATAACGTGCATGGAATCTCTCACTTTTCACTATTCTTTTTGCAAAAAAAGACAAAAAAAAAAGAAAAAGAAGAGAAAAATGAATTTTGATATTATAAGTATTGTATATCAATCTCAAAATCAAGAATTTAAAAAAAAGGATTTAATATATTTTTTAATTTAATTAAAAAAAATTTTGTTCTTTTTTAAATAGTTATACATAAACATCTCTCAAAATATAAATTGCATTTTATTAATTAGTGTCTCTATTTTTATTTTTTCTTAATTAGTGTCTAATAAATCTATTTTCTAAAGAAAAAGAATCCGTCTCAAAAATTACAAACAGAATTTTTTCATATATTGCATGAATTCTATTTCAATTGTGTTATTTGAATCTCCATAGTTGCAGAAAATTAAAACACTCCGAAAAAAAATCTTAAGAAATTATATTATATTAGAGTAAAAAGAATGTTTTAATTTCCCGTATTCAGATTAACAAGTAATTGTCTAAATTTTAAATTGAAAATTATGAATTATTTTATAAAATATATTGACGAACAGATTTTCTCTTCGCGCTGTATTTGCTGCTAATTATTCTTCTTACAACAGTATAGAAATACACTTATGTAAGTGTCAAATGGAACTCAAATTATATGAGCTCAGAATTTCAATGATGGCATTTGTGCTACTTTTAATGAAATCGCTATCCGTGTCGATGCCTTCTGATTTTCTAATTACAGTTTATCGATGTAACGATAATTTGCGTAATCACCGATGCTATTACTTTACTGTATATTTTTATATTATAAAAATGGACGTAATATCACAACCTTTGCTTTCACATCTGTTTTTTCGTTGAAGCTAATCGTTAACAATTGCTTTCTCTGAAAAAGTTTCGCATCAGCAAGAATAGCAAACAGAAACGTCTTAAAATCGAATGCATTACATATATATAAATAATTGACAACGATTTTACATGATTAAAGTAGACCGAGGCGAATTGGATTATAGTTCGAATCGAAGCAATATAAATTTTGAGATAGTCGATATTTATTATTAATTTTATTACTCTTTTGTTTAAAAAACAGCTTGTTTAAAACAAAAAAAATTATAAAATTAATGACAAATATCGATTACTGTCTCAAAATTAACATTGATCCAATTCGTTTTATAATTCAATAAGCCTCCATTTAGCCTATATTTATTTTATTCTAAATAAAGTTTTAAAAAATTGTGTTTCTACTTTATATAATTTTGATATACATATTTTACATATTTAACAGATTTATATATTTTGACTATTCAAGATATGTAATTTTTGAAATGAATTAAATAAGAAGCAAACGATATAGTGACGTTAAAAATACATTTTATCTGTAATATTATAAAATGAGATTTAGGTAAAAAAAGAATTTAATATTTTTCCAAAAAATAAAAAAATAAAAACTGTATATAGTTTTGGAAAAAAATTAAAAATGTCAATCTTTTCTCAAAAGTTGAAATATTTTTTTTCATTTAATTTAATTAATGTCCCACTAAATACAACACAACAAAAATATTAAAAAAAAATATATGATATTCAAACATGTTCAAAGTACAAAGATTTGCAGCAATGAATATTTTTATACAGAAGATATAACGAAATTGAAAATATTTTTTTAACTCAGATATAAAATTAGAAATATACATAAATATATTTTAATTATTTTAAACACTTAAAATATCGCCTTCATTTAATTCATTTTTTCATAATCAAAGTAATTAAGCCTTTTAATTTATTGTCTTTTCTTAATTTTTTCTTAACAAAATACTATATTCTACAAAAAACATTTGATTTTAATTAAAATATTAAATAAAATATAAAATATTAAAATATAAAAACGCTAGAAACAAAAATAATCAAAATAATTCAAATCTAAATACTATTCATAAAAGACAAAATTGACTTTCTATTGGCTCTGTTCATTCTCGCTGGCATTCGATGTGTGTTAAAATAAGCGTATAAACTCGATAAAACGGTACGCCACTGAGATGAATTCTCGGTACGCGCTTCTAGAGGTTTCTCCGCCGCCTTTCTAAAACGGCATCCATCGGAGAAACGCGAAAGAAAAGAAGTCCTGGAATTGCCGTTGCCGCTGTCTGGGTCTCTCTCTCCACAAATTGTCTTCGGAACGATCCATTTGTCCGAGAAGGCTCTTCTAGACGCATACGTAAAATTGCAATCGCAATCAATGTAGCGAAAGTTCCGCGCCGCCATCGTCACTTCTTTTAGGACTAATCGCACGAATAGCGTATTAACATAGTTTAGAAAAAATTTCTTTTTTAATTAAAAAAAGAGTAATAATTCTTTAGTCAAATTTAAAATTTTCAAAATTAAAGCGTAAATATTGCAACTTTTATAAAATCAAATCTGTATTGAGCATTATATAAAAACTGCAAGAAATAATTATTCTTTTCTTCAAATACTTTTTTACTGTAAACAATCAATTATTTTTTTTTATATTAAACATTCGATAACTTTTTTATCGTATATGATTTATGCACCATTTTATGCGCAAAAAGTATTCACGCAGATAATTTGAAACATTGATAATTGAATTATAAATTTATTATCTAATATTAAATTACAAAAGAGAATAATCTGATCAAAATAAATAAAAAATTTAAAAATTAAAAAGTTACAATAATATTTAAGAATTACTTAATCGAATAAAAATTGAAAGAATTACTTAATCGTGAATAAAAATTGGGGGTGAACAAAATTAGGATCAAAATCATTTGGATCAAATTATCTGTCTGTCGGATTACCATGACTCATTTCAATATTGATACGTAAATTATGCTTGCTTTTACTATCAATTCAACAAGAGTCATTTTCACGGTAGTCATATATTACAGAAAGTAACAGTGAATATGCTTAAGACTTAATCAGCTTCTTTCTCAAACAATAATCCCCTACGTTAGTATAATCGCGTACGTAATTACATGGGAATTAGGAAAGAGAGAGATTACTATATTGATCAAAAGAATTTTTCTCACAGTTGTCAAAACAGATTACTAGCAATTGTCAATTATTATATATAGACCAATAATAACTCCTAGTAAGAAATTTTATTCTCACCCTTGAACGATTTATCTTATTAATTAGATAGAAACGCGGTTATAACGCAACGATTCGATGCAAAAATTCGATGAACGCCGCTTAGATAATTTTTATTCTAGTGTATTTAATAATAAGGGACACTCTGTATAGTCTTATAGAAAGTACGACAAATACTATAAAATCAATTTCTCATGCGCACCTTGCCTACTTGCACATTTTACATAGTACAATATGCGCATATGGTACATGCCACGGGAGAAAGTTTTCGACATTCAACTTACACTGATCGACAATTCAATTTTGTCACGACAAGCTGCGGTCGTATATTACAAAGTCATCCAGTACATATTCTAGAAGCCCACTTGCTCTACACGTAAGATCGTTCTATCAGCGTGATCGCCATCCTTTCTAAAATAGGCTCCGCTTTTTCCAATTTTCCAAATGCAAAATTATTCATAGTTACTTGTAAAATTATCAGCTAATCTTTAAATAAATGAAAGCTAATCTACGTATGTTACTTTTCTTCTATGATTTTTAGTTCTTTCTCTGCTATTTTATATGTC
>NW_017259306.1:1719261-1721949 GCF_001594045.1 Atta colombica | reverse complement strand
TATTTGTATTTTTTTAAAACGTTTAAATTATTTTTCTTTACTTTTCTGTACTTTTTAAATAAATGCATTCACATACATTTAAGGTATATAAGATATAAAGTAGACACAAGACATCAGTTTTCTCCGCCTCCGGGATAATAAGTGCAAAAAATTATAAGAGTGCCTACCAGAAACAAATGTTGCCGCATATAATTTTCTTGATAATATGCGAAAGCCAGTATAATTTTGTCCATCCTTCAGTTTCTTATTTCTTTTTTGCAAATTGATTTCATGGTTTACAGTAAAAAAAATCTAAAAAAAAATTCAAACAAAGAAAGATCTAAAAAAGCAATAGGAGATATAGCAATAATCATTAGATATAGCAAAAGGATTGTTTGCAACCATTCCTAAAGAATGAAATAATCTGATCTTTTTCTCTGTACAGCCATTTGAGAAAACCGCGATTTTTATCTATGCTAACGGATCAGTAAGTTTTAACAATAATATCAAATATGGATATTATAAAAGATAAAAAAACGAATACTTTTTTCTCTAACGAATTTGTCTGTGTAATTGAATCATAAATTAAAAAACGTGAATTTTCTTTACGTAATAATTCGCTAAATTACCTGAAGCGTTTAAAAATGCATCATTAAGCGGACCCTTAGAAGAAGTATTAGCGATTAAAGCCGGTACCGGTAGAAATAATGCGCTTGCAACGCAATATACCATGAATAATACTTTTTTTTGTAGAACAACGGTCGATACACATCGAATAATCAGTGGAAACGTTACGGTCACTTCACCTCTAATAAATAATTCATTTATAAATTATTGATCCAGGAAGAAACTCTTGGTTCGCAGAAATAGATCTAACGCCGGAAGAAAATAATGGACGTTGCTTCATACGAAACTCTCTTCCTACTTCCTTTAGTAAATCATCAATCAAAACGCTATTAATATCGATCTTTATTTGTTAAAAAATATTTTTTACTAATTTTATTTTCTAAATTTTTATTAATCGTTGAATCATTCATACGGCGTGATATAATTTTTCTTTATATTATTAATAAAAAAAATAACACAAATATAAATTAAATTCTTAAGACAGAATCAGATTACAGATTATTGAAGATTGAGATTGAAGATTGAAGATTAAATTTGATCAATGAAGAGAAACAAATTTTAACTCCTTTTGCTTTGATTGATTACAAATTTCAATCTTTCATCCTTCAATTTCAATCTTCAATGCATAGTCTGATTCCGGCCTAAGAATTTAATTTATATTTGTGTTATTTTTTTATTATATAAAAGAAAATTATGTCATGCTACGAGTGAGTCAACGATTAATGAAAAGTTTAGAAAATAAAATTAGTAAAAAATATTAATAATACAGTAGTCTGCAATTGGCCTTATATAGCATAAATTGTTATAATCAGAGAAATTGCTGAAAACGAAAAAATATAAGAGAAAAAAATGTGTCAAGTACATACATTTCTCTTCTCAAGATTGCTTTCTGGCTATATTTTTTTGCCTAACCATATTTAATAAAAATAATGAAAGATAAAATTTTAAAAAATGAAAAATAAATCAAATCAATGAACGAAATCAAGTAAATTAAATCTTTGTATTTCAGATAGACTCGATAAAGATGGCTCTTTTACCTACAAATCGATTGCTTACACTGGCCTATAGTATCGTATATGCCTACATCACTTTTGCCGACGATTCGTTTGCGCATAAAAATTATTGCCTGTAACTCGATTGTCTACATACACTTTTGCGCACAAATAAAAATTTTTAGAAACGGAACTATATTTGCTTACATGCATTATTGCCTACATGTATTATTGTCTACAAGTATTATTGCTTATAACTCGATTGTCTATGATATTATAGGCAATCGATTTGTAAGCAAAGGAGATCCCTTCGATGTAGTATTTTACGGCAGCCTTTCACATAAACACTTTCTTCCTTTTCTATTGTATACATCAACGTGCATGCATGCTTGAAAAAAAGCGAAAATTCAATAACCAGAAACAATTAAAATATAAACATATACATATTTTAAAATATAAAAGTGTATATTTTTTAAAAATATATTATTATGTCCAATTTCATCATTTTCGAATAACTTTATCCAGGAGATATCTTCATTGTACTCTGGGAGATATCTTTTGGATGATGTTATCTAAAGGTGAAGAAATTGGGCATTAGAGAAATAGAGAGAGAGAGATAGATACAGAGAGAGAGAGAGAGAGAGAGAGAGAGAGAGAGAGAGAGAGAATAAATGTGTGTATTAAAATACACTATTCATCTAAAACTATCATTAAAATCACTATCATCACAAAAAATGAGAAATACTTTCAAAATGTTCTAGTTGTACAATTTTCAAATAATCGAAACTCGATGAAAATTTATTGTAGACAAAAACAATAAAAAAATTTTATTTCAAGCTTCACTCAAGCTCCAAACTATTGAATATATATAATTTTAAGGAACTAATTTTAAGGAACATTGTAATCTTTGTTAAGATGCTAGAGCTGTTGTTATTGATTGTTCGATGATTTGAAAATTGTATAATTTTGAGCAAACGGTTCCCCAGTTTTTGTTGAATAGTATACATTAATTAATGTATTTTAAAAATATAAATATAATATACAAATTATGCATGTAAAAATATTTAATTCGGAGAGGACGAACATGTAC
>NW_017259306.1:1714225-1719161 GCF_001594045.1 Atta colombica | reverse complement strand
TATATATATATATTTATAAAAATAATACTTATAATAGCTTCTTAAATTTTTGAAGCTAAAGAAAATCGATTCAAAATTTTACGATAGATTTAAAAAATTAAGTAAGAACATTGTGTGCATGCACATTGTTGATTGAGCAAAGTTAGAAAGCGTCGATGACTTAATGGCACAACAGCGAGGAGTTTCAATGCAATTAATGTATGTACGTCTCATCTTCTCGACAATAGGTGGCATATTGATTACAATACGTATATCAGAGTGTGAATAACAAATACGCGTGGTTGCATGTCCACCTTTGGGCACAAATACCTTTCATTTTAACGTGTGAGCGTGCAAGCGATTTGTAATATCCGGTGTAATAAATCGGTCGCGTCTTTAAATTGCTGTAATGGAATTTGCATCCGCCGTGCCATTACGGAATGCACTTTGCTATCAAAGAATGCAGATATCCTTGTAATAGAAGTCTCATTGGGATACGTATATGAGCTATCAAAAAGGTGTTGAAGGTGTCTTCGTTATTGAAATACCGATAAATACTAATCGAGTTTGCTAAGCGAATAATTTTGTTTTTTCCTTAATGACATTGTCGAGGAATCTTTTCGCCGCAATATACTTCGCACCTGATCCCTCGATGGAATGTAGAATAGTTGGGCGTCTATAAAATCGAACGATTGGTCTATCGTGGATTAGTTTGTACGCGCCTTTCACCCAAGCAGCTCTTAATTCAAGAGAAACGAGAAGAAGAAGGAGCAGAAGGAAAGGCGTATAAGGTGTAATCGCTAGGAGCGGTCGTTTTACGCGCAATCAAGGACTGTGTGATATGCTTTTATCATGACGTAACCAGTTTGTAATGCGCAACTGTCTACCTCTTACACAGAATCTTAATGTAACTGTAAAGTCGGTCACAAAACTTTCGTACTTACCAAAATGACGATTCCTTTGCTCCAAAACGATTTCGCCTATGTAACAATCGTATTCTTTTAGGAAAGATACACCAATCTCATGCACAGTCTTTAAGTTCGTTAGATAGATGCTATAAAAAGAATAATTAATTGTAAAACCAATAATTATCATTAAAGCTAATTCATGATCAGTAATTCGTAGCTTACCATTTTTTCCATTTGGCGTTCATTCTGATCGAATCATAGGGCAGGATCGATTTTAAATTACCATTATTACCCAGGATTAAAATAGGATTTTTGTTAGACTCGTTCGATGAAGTAATAATCTCGGATTCTGTATAAATGATGATCGCTTGGATGTCTTGCTTCAAATCGATGTGAACTAGGAATAATCTATAACAATTTATATAATGTTATTTATTGATAATTATTGACAATATTAGCGATTGTTATGTTTTAACACAAACAACATATTTTTTTACAAATTATTATTCTTCAATAGATATATTCTCACCTGTGATATAATCTATGATCTCTAGTAATCAGCTTTAAGCATCCACCACCATTGTAGGAGAATTGATCGCAAAACTCAAAAGTATTAATATCGATGGTAGATAATTTATCTTCAAACTTGACTAAGTTACCACAAACTCGTATAATGTTCTTTCTATTTTCGTAGATACGTTCTATTCGGTTTTCTTTCTTCTCACAAGTTTCGTTGCTTTCATTATTTTCATCTTCAGTAAGGATTCGTTGTGTCGATCGCGTAAATTGCAAATGTGGCACAGGAATTGTCAATTGTAGTTGCTGCATACGTAAATTGTAAAATGCTTTTTTCTCGGGCGTGTTTTCGCCGTTTACCGTGTACGGTTCAAAATATTCCTAAACAAATGAGCATGCATATATAAATTAGTTTTAGATACCATAAATATTTTAACACAAAAGTTTAACACTTTTAATTAATTAAATAAAAAAATCTTATTTATTATTCAAATTTACCTCGCCATTATAATAATAGCAAATACCAGCACCTCGACAGAAGGAAGTTTTAAATGTGTCATTCTCAAAAATAGGAACGTGTACATATAAATAAGGGAATAACTGAGCCCAGAATAAATTTTCTAGAATTAGGAAAGTACTTGGACCAAAGTACTCGTGTGTCCATCCAGGAGCGAATATAGCAACTGAAAGCCCTTTTTCCCGTATTAAATTTAATGCCTTAAAAATAAAAATATATATGTTTTCTTATTATTTCTGAATATTTATATTTATTTCTGAATATTTATTTATCGCATATTATAAAGTAATGATAGATTTGTAATATATAATAAAAGTAAATCTATTTACATATGCTGAGTTAAAGCCACCTCCGCCTGGACATCCTCTTCCCCAAACATCTAATCCAACATAAATATCCTTAATATCGCGATCTAATTCCTTTGCAAGTAAACAACTGTTGCTCAATCGCGATTCTGTCCAAGTATAATTTAAGAATATACCATCACAATGCAAGAAAAATTCTCTAAAACAGAAATAATAATTATTAAATTATATCGATTTAAGAATTAAAATATTGATATAAAGAATATTACTTGTTATTATCATTGAGTTCATTTTGCCAATTTAATTCACCCTTATTGGTCACACTATCATACCAGATAATTTCCGAATCTTCAATCTCATTGTGAATAGTTTCTGTTAGATATTTAATGAAATAAATTAAATTATTAATATCTTCTTGCTTAATCTTATTTTCAATATTCAAAAGCCAGCCTTCAAATTGATAACTTTTTGCAATCATTACTAGAGCGTCTGCAAATTTTCTTGCATCTTCTTCCGACGCAAGAATTGTATCCCAGGTATCATTATTTCCTTCCGTAATCACAGTACCCAAAACTTTTACACCGTGATGATGAGCCGCAGTGATCCATCCATAAGGTGGGATAGTCACAAAATGGTGACTAAAATACACAAACGTATCGACAATACTCCAGTGGTAAAATACATAAGAATCATAAGAGGTGGAACCTTGTAGGAATCTGTAAATATAAAACAAATATAGATATGATTATAATTCACGTATGCATTTACTTAAATTTAATTGAGATATTTTGTAAAATTACCTGTCTTCGAGATAACCACCTTTCATATCATGACAGACTAGCGTTCTGGGTTGTTCAGCTCTATCCACTCTTTCCAGCGGAATTTTCTGTGCAACAATATCTGAACCTCGGTATACATAATCCACTGATTCTGTGATATATACCAATGGTAGTTCTATCAATCTACTGTCCAAAGTATCATACAATTCTGCCAATGTATTAAAAGGCAGTAATTCTTTTACTTCATCGTTGCTTGCCATCTCAATGGTTTCTGATATGCTATTGTTGCTTTCATGGTTACATTTCAGTTTTCTGATAATAAACTGTAACATATAATGATTCTTCCTGTTGTGTAGCTATCACCGGAAAGTACATATGGTATGATAATCTATTTTAGAAAAAAATAGTTCATGGTTTTGATAGCATCACTACTCTGTGGTGAAATCATAGTGCCAATTATCTAATCATTCGATACCATTATCTGCTGACAATTATCATGTAAGATGAATGACAGTCAAGAAATACAATGTAAACAAAACATAATAGTTGCTAATAATTAATTATCAGAAAATTCAAACAAAATATTGCAGCGGATTGTCATTAACTTTATTAATTATCATTAATATTAAATATTACAATATTTTGCTCAATATTTTCATGTCTTACCATCTGTCACTTCATAATTAAATTAAATATATTATTTTACGAATAGCAAATTTTTTTTCGATTATTTGTTCGATCAGTAATAAATTTAATCAATCTGCTATCATATTTTGTAAACAGAACCTATTATATTTCTACTGATATTGTATAGTTCTATTATAGTTCTTCTAAAATATAGACATTTTGCAAAAATTCTGTCTGATAGATTTGATTGTAATGTAATTTCTATTACTTAATTATTATTAGATATTTAAAATATATCTGAGAAATTAAATAAAAGTAATAATTAGAAAGAATTAAGGGCTGATGAGAATCTAGTATGGTTTTCATTATAAAATCTATATTATTAATTACATTATTAATAAAGTTCATTTTAATATATAAAATTATACTTTTTTTTACTTTTTTTAATTTTGAGTTATCTTCAGCAAGTCAACAAACATTTAAAAATATATAATCTCACGCTTTTGATGCATACAATGCGCGATTAATTTTGAATTTAAAAAATATAAATATATGTCGGAGTCACAATTTTTCTCTAATGCAAAAGTATAGTATTTTTAATAAAATTCTTTCACCTAACAAGTCTTTCATTAAAAATTATCTAACTTATAGAATATATCAAAATAATTCCAATTATTTCAAATAATTTTTGTATTAATGGTACGATTTATAAAATATCTTTAGCTTCATCATCCAATAATTGATAAGATTTTATATATAAATTATCAGATTAAGGTGTATTTTATTATAAATTATGGAAAGAAAATAAATCTTAATATGTCATATTTTTATTTGAATTTTATGACATATTAAAATCTATATGATAAATATATTTATAATATATTATCACAATCTATTATATATAATACGCATGATATAAAATGTAAAAATATAAAAGAAGCATCATTCTAGAGCATGCGTAGTCGCTCATCCAACATGAGTGAGTTAATAAAAAAATTTGCTCCAGCGACGATAAAAATTTAATTAATTGTTTGAGTTGTTTTGTTATTTTATCACTATTATGTGTAATAATACATCTTATATTCTTACATCACAGAATACATGTCAATAAAGGTTAAATCACTGATATAGAAAAACTTAAAACTTGTATTGCTTGTATTTTATTCTGATTTTATCCATGTGGAATTCGTTCACTAGCGCCTCGATATGTACAAAACACGTGTCTGTACATTGAACTACGTAGTCATATCCGAGTGAACTTAGTCGATATGTCAGCTAGTTACATAATAACAGTTAAAAAATATT
>NW_017259306.1:1713516-1714125 GCF_001594045.1 Atta colombica | reverse complement strand
AATTAATTTTATACAAAAATTTTATTTTATTAATTTATGTCGGTTAATTATAAAATAATTAAATAATTAATTAAAAATAATTAATTAATTAGAATATTTTATCATCTAGATAATATTTAATTCTTCTTGGACTATGTATGTAATTAATCGTCACAGGTTGATATAATCTAAATGACAAACCTATTTAATTACACTTCAAAAGTCTTCATACGAAATATAAATAGTTTTATAAAAAGTACTAGATTTAAGATTAATATTTAAGAAATTATTAATTGTTGGCTAAATTGATACGATAATCTATCTCATTCGTATTTAGTAAAAGAGTGCACATGAAAAAGTGCTTTGTGAAGTAGTTGCTATTGCCATACGCAATAATAACTTGATACACGAAGCATGCAATATAATTTGTTTACTTGAACAACTTGCTTAAATTATGTGTGATTTAAGTAACGATTTCGTAAACGCAACAGAACGCGCAGTGCATCGCAATAATGACAATTATCAAAACCAAGGCTGCGTGCTATCGTTTATTGCTCATCTCGAAGTAATTTAACGTTTGAAAGATTATATATGATTATATATGATTTAAAAAGGAAAATTTTAGAGTTT
>NW_017259306.1:1706434-1713416 GCF_001594045.1 Atta colombica | reverse complement strand
TTATAAAATTACATTAGGATTATATTGAAAGTAAATCATTATATTTTTTCTCCTCCATTTCAACTATGATTGTCCAATTAAAATCGGGATTATCGTATTTGGGATTCATCAATTTTATTTAAGATGCCAATTTACAAGGGTCAGTATGAATGCATAAAATAAAAGGTAATTCCTTTTATATATATATTCAAAATATTTAATAATAAGGCTGATGTTTTCTGTGATTGAAGTAGTATATAATTTTGAAACTTAAAGTGAGAATAGTATATATTTGATATTTAGCAAAAGCGAGAAAGAGTGCAAGAATAAAAACAGATCTAATATACATATAATGTTACGAAGAAAATAAAATAAACTATATATATTATTGAAAGATGGTAAAATATAAATATTCACACATGTGTCATAAGATCTTTCTTTATTTCGAATACAATTTTTTTGTGAAGACATGTGTATAATCGCAGGAACACGATACAGATACAATTCTACGTAAGATAATTGGAAGACGTACGAGATCATTATTCAAGTGTGAACAAAAGCAAAAAATAATAGATGATCTACTTATTTTTATTAAAATGGTCCCGCGATGATGTGCCACTTTCTTGCGAGGAATTTTCTAAAAGATTTACAGGTACATACAGAAGGATACCATACACAATTATAAATTCTGTCAATAAACTTCTAAACAATTATTTAATAAAAATTAGTTAATAAGGATGAGTTACGAGTGAGATGATATTTATTATGAAGATTGTTCTCTTTTCCAACAGTTCTAATTTAAATGTCGTACATCACAAATGATGAGATATAAAAGAAAATTGTAAAAGAAGGTAAATTTAGAATTCTTAAATTGTAAGATGCAAGTTCAAGAAGCAGCTAAAATTCTACTAGAGATCATATGTGCAGCAATTGATAATTAGTCAAAACATTTTCGTTTTATAAAAATGATTCAAATAACAAATAACTTACATATTTTAAAACTGTAATTTCAGAGCATCGTTTCTTTACTTAAAAAATGTGATTTTCAAGCTTTTATTATGAATTAATTAAATAAACATTATTTCAATCGTCAAAAGTGAACTAACTTTATAAAAACTTTATAAAAAAAATCTTCAAAATTGTTATAATTAAAAAATGGTAGTTTAAAAAAAGTAACAGCTAAAAAAGTAGTTTTTAAACGTTATAAAATAATAAAAATGACATTTGATCATATTAAGAATACATTTTTTCCAATATTATTTGATTTTTAATCAATAATTTTCAATTAAAAAAATAGTTTGAAAAATATTTTCTTTTTTCTGGGAAATTTTATTTGTTTAGTTGTCACTTTTAAAATAAGAAAGCGACATGTTTGCATTTCAATTCGATTAAAACATTTTATTATATTTTTATATATTATATTTTATATAATAAAATATTGACAGAATTTATATTGAGATTTTATACTATGGTTGGTTTGGTTACAACGAATTGGAGATTGTCAGTAATTAGAAGATATTTTGTAACTAATTTTCTTTTCAGTAACTAATTTTCAATTATAACTAATCCTTGCATAGAAAGATATTCAAAAATATCATTTCCATAACTTTCTATTTAAGATCTTTTTGTAACAATGTAAAATTATTATCGAATATTTCATTCTAAAAGAATAAAAAAGAATAAGCAGAAACTGATACATATCTGTAATACGTTTCTTCGTAACGAAAAAGATAATAAATAATAAAAATTAATTTAAATATTACAACTGTTAATTTTTGTTCATGCAAGAGATAATGAAAAATTTTTTAAAATGCATGAAAAATTGTTTAAAATTGTTTAAATATTATTTAAATTGTTTAAAAATTTAAATTGTTTAAAAACGAATATCTAAAAAGTTTTAAATTGATTTCAGAGAATAATTCTTTAATTTTAGGGCAATTATTTTCTTATTTATTTAAATTTTATTATTCGACATAAGATTATCTACTATTTAAAAATTGATAAAGACAAAGGAAGGCGAAATCTAACTTTTTTTATATTTATCCATTCCTCCATTGTTAAAAATAAATGTTGAAAAATAAATTTGTCATTTATATTATAATTCTAACTATCAAAATTAATAACAGTAATCAAACATTCCATCAGAGTTCTTACGAAAGAACAATTCTTCGATCTAAACTTGTAAATTTGTTAGATAAAATTACCTTCGTGATGTATATATCACATTAGAGATTACTAATTATCTAATTTAATTATCTTTAATTATACAATCGATTTCTTTTTTGTCATCGTCGCAAAAGTACATAATTATACAGTTCTATCACTTTCATATATTGCGTGGGTTCCTTACGAAAAAAAAATATTGAACTCGTTATCGATATGACTTATATTAAAAAATAATTTTCCAATACGATAAAAAACATTCTGGAAATATCCTTCATATATGTTTAACAAAGTCGCTTATAAATTACTACGTCGCTATCGTCTATGCAAAAATGGCACTCAGACTATGCGACTATTTTGTACGCATATCCACGAGCCGTAAGAAATATTTTCAACTAGCTAGGGAGTATTTACAAAACTGAACATAAAAACAGTGTTTACAAAAGTAAACATCGCGGTTTATACTTATATAAAACTGTAGTCGAATACAATCAAACCTCCGTATTCTTATTATCTCTTAGCACCTCTGTAACTTTAAGTCTTTAAACTTTCACATTTTTTAAATTTTCTCTGCTGATTTTTCCTCATTATTTCACATTAGCCACACCTGCCTAGGATAAAAATGTCGTTATGCACATGATTAAACGATATTTTCATTCTATGCATGCTATTATGTGAGAGTAAGAAAATTGAGGGCGAGAGTTAAGAAGAGTAAGAGAGGTTATTTGGTCCTGACATGCTAAAAATATTATCTAACTGCAATCTTAAATGCATATTATCGTAATACAGGTTATATGCGGTATTATTATATTCTTTCTTAATACTTCAGTTTTTTTAGTATATCATATGATTAATTATAATTAAAATATTATAATTATAGATTATTCTATATATGTGATATAATATAATGCTATAATAGTAAATATCATATATAATTATACAATGTGTTTGATTAAGTATATAAACTTATTGTTAGTTATTTTTTTAATAATAGAGTTATAATCAATTCTTTCAAATAAAAGATATTTCGTTTAAGAAGATTTATGTGACTTCAAATAAAAGTTTTTAAATCATTTTAAAGAAATGCTTTCAATAGCAGTTTTATCTTCTTAGAATAACATATCTATATTTTGTAATATATTTTATGATAAATTCAATAATGTAATTTTATTACGATAAAATGTAATTTTTCGATAGCTATTCATGAGATATTGTTACTTATGTCGTTTTTTTAGTTATAAGAAACAAAATATTTCTAGTAAAAGTTTTTACTAAAAAAATTATTTAGAACTTTTGTTTAAATCATTGTACAGATCTTCTTAAACAAAATAATTTTTCAAAAAATTTTCTTATCTTCTTTAACTCTATATTTATAAAAAAAATAACTGAGTGTATACATTTAAATCAAACATATTGTATTTATATGATATTTATATATATGATACAAAGTATATATTATATGTAATATATATATTGTGCATATATTGTGGTATATATTAAATGTTAGGAATTTTGTTAAATGTTCTTTTTCTTAGCTCTCTTTCTGTGATTTTTTTTCACTTGACTACGTTTTTCGTTCAATCTCTTATGTTATGTAAACTGTTGCAACAAGGGATTTTCGTTATTATTTGCATTATTCTATAAATATGTAATAAATATGTAAGATTATATAATGACGGTATACATCATTTCACATATATATGTACATATATGTGACATAAATTACACAATCTCCACTACAATATTTGATTATGCATCTATTAGGATATGAGGTATGACGAAGAGTATTGTTCAATCTTTTACGTTGTATTATTGTGACTAGTAATGGCTAAGCTCATTTTCAATAGCATTTCTCACATGTACATAAGGCGGGCTGACGTACATGTGTTATGATTAATTTATAGGCCGTCGTCTACAAAAACATTCTTATATCGAATCTATACAGACACGAATTTTCTACTTGTTGAATTAATTACTAGACGTACAAATTGGATGCAAATCGAATAAATTAAAACGAAGAAATTTCATATATTACTTAAACAAAAAATAATAAGCTTTATTTTTTACAATTAATAAAATGGATCAAGCCTGTCCAATATGAACCGCGGAGTCAAAACGTAAAATCATTGATGCAAAAAATTTAATGTAAGTAAGATTTCATGGACTGTAAAGTATCATATTAGTACTATAGATTAATTTAGGCTATGTCTAGAGGCGACAAGTTTAGAAAGATAGCATTTTTCTTTAAAAGGAGTTTTAAAAAATAACCATTTTTTGCTAAACGCGAATAACGATTGAGAAAATTATACAATCAATGAGTTTGCTGTGAAAAAAGCGCGTAAAGTTCAAATATAAAAAAATAAAATGTACGCATGTACTGTATGCGTGAAAGTAATAAAGCTAAGCTATTTCCTTGCATAAATCTTTTTTTATTCGTTATGAGCATACGATTATTGGAGAATTGAATAGAGGCGGCAAGGATTTCATCTACCTAGGGATGGCAAAAACCTTAAGCCGATTCTGATAAAATGTTGATAAGCGCTCAGACACGTATCGACTCTTTACAGTCTCCGAAATCTTATCCATATTGATTTTTTTGCGTCGATGGATTTACGTTTTGGCTTCGGAGAAATTGGATAGGCTTGAAATAGTTGGATATTAATTTATCAAAAGATTTTTATATAAAAAGTATTTAATCTACTTGCATTTCGGAAAGAAAACTTTAATGGATTAGAGGATATCTACGTAAAATATATTTCTTAAAATAGGCTCTTTTTTCTCACTCGTTGAAAGTTTTATAAAAAAAAAATCTAGACTAGTTATTTTAGGACTATGCCTTCTACGCCGTTTTGATTTTATCCATGACGTATATGACAAATAATTGAAGGCACATCCTTGATCGAAAAAAAAACAATTCTTCCTTATAAAACAAAAAACGATTATTCTTAGTGTCAAAAATCGTCAAGCGAATTCTCTAATTCTATAATCTCGTAATCAAAATATTTTATTATTTAAAAAGTCCGAGATTATATTTAAATAAATATTAAGAAGAGTTTGATATAAATGTTATTCAATTATTCGTGCTGATCGCAATAAACTATATAAACACCAAATCTCTATACTTCTTACTTTTTTTTCATTCAATTTCGATAATCCGGATCCATTCGAGAATCAATCTACTCTCAAGGATCTATTTTCATTTGCAAATATCTGTTCACATTTGAATGGTTTTTGAAGTTGCGTTTAATTAAACGAGAAGTTAGCCTTTCGGCAACGTTAATAATATCGCAGCAATCAGAACTGAGCAAGTTTGTATGACTCGTTATCAGACACTTTAGAAATTTTCGTCGATATCCCAATTCCGCACTAAGTTAAAAACTTCGAAATCGCCGTCGGGTACCTCGGATTTATCATGTGCAACTAATATCTCAGGTCGTAGTGCCACACAGTCTTTTGGCGAGCATTCGATGCGGCCTTCGGATCCGCAGCTGCATTCGACGCAGTTCCCGGTTGAATGTGGTAGTATCTCACCCTGTCGATACTCTCTCCCTATAATTCAAGTTTCATGGTATACGAATTTTGTATAAAAAGGCCGGAACCGCATATATTCATATGAACGCGCAGCTTTTATAATACATAAAAGAAAATATAGGCTTTTAAAGTATATAAAGGCTCACGCTTTTATCTTGCGTCGAGATACTATGAATATTAAACGTACTATTGTGTGTACTGAGATGATGTAGAGTACGAGAGAAGTAAATTTTAAAACAAAATTTTAAATCTTCAAACATTTATATAATAATTATGCTATAATAAAAACAATTTGGAAAATAAATAATACAAAAATCTAGAAAGCTATTAAAATTAAATAAAATAAATAAGTGTAATATATTTATATATACATATATTATTTCATAAAATAATATATATTATCTAACAAAAATTCTCTTAAAAGGGTGATATTCATAGTCAGTTCTTATATTCAAAATCATATTAACGTCTTAAGACATTATTCAAGAAATTATTCTTGAAATAAGAATCGACTATGAATACTGGTCTAAGATTTATTAAATTGAAATATTACGATAATTAATTAGAAAGAATAAAAATTAATACCCATCACAAGGCAAATGGTCGGTACAGAAGACGTTGTGACTGACAAAGTGGTGTTAATTTCTATGTGTCCTTGCTGGCTGACTGACGAGTCAAAATTTCCGGAAGCCTCAAAATCTTCCATAATGTCCGTCCTCATTTCCAGAGATGAAGTGTAATTGCTTTCCACTGTGGTCGATCGCGGAGAAGAGCCAAGCGACGAGACGATGTTCGAATTATAATCTTGCCACCAACAATAAACTTCACCGACGACGCACAGGCAATGTGAATTCGAGTCATACGACGGTATCTGAACAGCAAAAAAACACTTTTAGGAAAAGAGTTAATGGAAAAAAATATTAAGAAAAAAATGTTTAGTTTGCACAGAAAATTGGATCCTTAAAACTATTCGTTTGAAACAAAAAATTCACGAAGATATTTGATTAGTATGAGTGTCGCAATGGCACGTACCAAAATTGTCAATAGATAGCAAATTACAAAATCATACGCGTCCAAAATTTAGGTATCAAAATTACAATAAATGTTAATTTTTTTGATAATTTTATTGTATAAAACGTATGAAATTCTCAACAAAAAAATTTGCTCGAGGTACGTAGCCAATCATGTGTAAAATAATTCCTGAAAATTTCAAATCGATTAATTAGTTTTTGAAATTTTCCCTATTTTACTTAAAAAAAGCTTGTTTTCATTTCGCCCCCTGTACTAACTAAAATCGACTATAGGAAAT
>NW_017259306.1:1698193-1706334 GCF_001594045.1 Atta colombica | reverse complement strand
ATATATATATATATACTTTCTGTTAATATGATTTATTAAAAAATTGAAAGTTTCACACTATAATAATCTCTTATATTAAAATGTTAAAATTTTTTAAATAATTGAAAATAATATAAGTGTAAACGAAAAACTTTTCACGGACAAAACTTTAGAGAGCCAAATGGATTACACAGTATATTCATCAGTTTAAATAGAGTTTACTGTAATAGAATTCTGAGAAAGTTACTTACAGAGATATGAGGCTAAAGATTTTGAAGCTGTGATAAATGATGATCCTTCTCAGCACTTTCTTAACACTTAATAAAAAATCAATTCGAGGAAAACGAAGGAGATAGGAAGAGAAAGACGAGAGAAAAAGAATTTTTATTAAACATGTAAGCACGTGATTTTTGTTTCTTATATATAATTTTTGTTACTTTACATTTAAAATAAAAAATGTCTGTTATATTTAACTCTTCAATATCATTTCTAGTGTGACATACTATAGATTACTTTTTGCTATGCTATATTTTTTATTACTGAAGATACATTTTATTTATTACTATCATTCTTGTGTAATGTCTGATGTTTCGATTGAAAAAAATTGATATAATATATTTATTTTGATATTATATTTCTCACAATATTCAGCGTGATAGATACATGACAAAGAGATATCGAGTGGCACCGAAGCGTTAATACTCTTTATTAAATTTTTTAAAATAATTTTTGATTTATTTATTTATTTATAAATTATTATGTATTTATTAATTCTTGTAAAGATTGGAGAGATTGGAGGATCAACATTTTAACATTTTTTTCTCTGTAAATTTCCTTTCGTAATATTGGAAAAAACTTTTCTCTATGGAAAAATCGCTAGTATATTTTGTTAGTCGTTACCGTTTGACTGTGAAAATAGGAATTCCCATCTACGATGCACTTTTTGAGAAATGGGTCCTCTGTCGTGACGTCATCATCGCTGTCATCCCGAAACGTAATATCATTTTCATCCAATAAAGCCTGACTTGTCGCTCTCATAGGTGCTGTAATCGAAATCATAAATGAAAAATTTATCAATGATTGAAAAATTGCTTTTCTCAGTATGTTTCAATAAATTTTCTTCCTTAGTCGAATTACTATTATTTGTTTAAAAAAAAAATAAAATAACGATGTGATTATTTTAAATCACTTCGTTATTTTAAATCAATCTAATTACAATCATCGTACAATTTATCGCATTCCCTTAATAATGAAATCGTGTCAAATTAGACGATCGTTTTAATTGAATCCGTTTGCGGAAATTTGCGCGTATGACACGAATGCATACCCATGTGTTCCACAACCCAATTCATAATTAGAGTAATTACGACTGTGCCTTGCGCGTCTTAGGTGACCTAAGGTCCAGACTTACAAAAATGATTTTTTAAGTAATCTTTTATTCTCAATATAAAAAAACTTGACACAGTAAAATCATCATATTTTTTAAATTCGAATTTATTTTGTGTGATTCATATTATAAGATCAGGATCTATTTGATTTTAAAATCTGTTTGATTTTAAATTGAACCGTATTTTTATTTTCTCCGATTTTTAGAACCCATCAAACTGAATTATTTGATAAATCAATGTAAGAAAAAATTTACTTTTTGTAAATTATAATTTTCTCTCCAGTTATACTAATCTCGTGCAATTATGCAATAATATTGCGTATTCATGTTGAAGCTAAAATATTTCATTTCGTGCGGTGAGAACTATTTGTATATTAGGTCATTATTTTAGACAGTCGTGAAAGTTCATCGGACCGTCGTTCGATCGGGCAAGATTGAACTAAATAAATTAATAAAATTGGCGTAGCCTCGACCAATTTTATATTTAAGAGTTACAACATATAAATCTTTTTAAAAAATAGTATTTTAAATAGTAGAATTAAACAGTTAAAAAAATAGAAGAGGATGTATTTTAACAATTAATATTATATATTTTTATGCTCAACAATTAATATTATATATTTTTCTGAAACTAGTCCATTAGAATTATCTGATTATTACAAATATTATTCTTTTAATATTGCAATTGAAAAAAACATTTGAACTGATCAAAATACCTTCAAAAGGGGATGTATTGATCTTGGGTCTTCCGGTGAAATCTATATGGAAGCGACGAATGTGAAAAGGTACAAAGCGTGGTGCAGGTAACGAGTGTGACAAGAGATCGATACGTGAAGAAAATAGGATAGCACATTGCGCAAACAAATAAATATTGTAGCCACGTGATGAGTTACGAAGCCCTGGGATAATACAGGATGTTAATCAATCAAGCTTGTAGTGAGAATGAAAAAGTCAATTTTTTCCATTTTATGTACAGGCAATGTGTACTTATGGTCTTTAATTATCTAGGATACTAAAATTGCAGATTATAAACAATTCAGCCAGCGAATCCTTGTGATAATTAATTTTAACGATTTATTCAGAAAATCTATCATGTCTTGATATCTATGCAACTTAAAATATTCAGAATTATATCCATTGATTTATTTAATATTATAGGATATTATTTATTTATAATATTTATTATCGATTTCTTATCTTCGATATTATGTACATTTAATATCTTTTACAATTCTACACATGTGAAAGTTTCATTATACAGATGCAAAACTGTTAAAATTTTGCGTCACTTTGATGCATAAATAGATTCAAGTACGTCAAGTACGGGTGCCAAGTATGTCAAAATTGGTACTTCACATAATAAAGCATTTGTGCCATGACGCCATGTATATAACAAATGTCTTTTGAAGATATCTTTTGCTCTACTTATATAACATTGATCATATAATATGCAACAATATCAGTGTCAATTTATCTTCGTATACGAAATATTCCATATAAAGTATGAATTTCTAAAAAAACATTAGCAACAAATTTTTTAACGTTTTAAGCTCTTTGAAATAAATTGAAAACATAGTACTTCTTTTTAAAAAAATTAATTAAAAATGGTCTAAATAACAATATTTCAAATTGCATGTTAATTGGGTTATGGGATAATTATTATAAAAGAGAAAAAAACTTTCATAATATTCATTTTTATAAGTTCATAAATGTGTAATCTTGTTATTTAAAAAAGTAACAGATTTTTCCGAGCGGTATTCAATCTATTTCATTCTATTTGTTATTTGTAAAATAATAATTATTTAATTTCAGTAACTTCCTAATTGTCATTCTACGTATCTATGTTACTATAAAATTGGAAGTTTACTGCACGAACTCTGAATTAAGTACAGTTCTTTTTCTAGGACAAATGCTTGCTCAGTTACCGCAAACGAACGCAAAATAATAAGTGACTTCAGTTTTTCTGCTCGACTATTCTTACGATTCGTTGCAATTGTACAAGTCATTACGTGAGCGTGAAGAACTTCTATTCAAAAAATTCCTTTTGTTTCTAACCATGTCTGACGAAAGCGTTTTTAATTAGATTTTCAAATGCTTGCGACCACACCGCAACGTATATAGTATATATCAATACAACAAACTGCTGTGCGATATTTTCTGTATTCAGTGTGTGACCCAGAAACATTTATCTGCAGAATCTAATAATCAAATTTTGGAACACTATTACTGCGGTTTTACAATTTTGTACTATTTACAAGTATTTAAATGTATATATGTATGGTATGTTCATTTTTTAATTAATAAAGATTTAAAAAATTTATTAAATAAAAAAGATTATTTTATTTTTACATGTGTTACATTGTAATATAAATGTAAAGTTAAAAACATTCGTTCGTCAAAATTACTTTCATAAATTACAAAGGAAATTAAATTACCAATAAATTTTCAAGTAAATTGTTTTTGAGAAAAAATAGATGTAATATATATAGTTCTTCTACAATATGTTAATAATGTCACACTGAGAAATATAATTAATTTTAATAAATATTTAATTCAATACTGCCAACTAAATTTACTTACAATAAGTAAATATTTGTTCAATAAAAAAAAAGATTATTAAATCAAATTAACATTTCTTGTATCAAATAAATATACCTTTATATTTAATAAATATTTAATTGACAGTATTCAACTAAATATTTATTAAAATTGACTATATTTTTTTCAGTGCAGTTAATTAAACAAAACGTATACATTTTCAGAACATTTATTTTTATTCTACATATTGTGTATTATGTGTACAACATAAAACATGCCCAGACAATAAGATTTAATACTAACAAATAGAAAAAATGTAACAAAAATGTAATGTCTTTTTAGCATTTTTTTAACGAATCGATTCTTGAATTGACAGAATGTACATTCGAAGATTCTTTTGAAATCGCGAACAATAAGCTCCTCGTTAGCAAGGTGTCCGCTAAAGCGTCATTAATTCAGCAAATCAATTGCATTGCTTTATCTTCGTATCCCTTTATCTCTTTCCGTTACCATATTATATAAATTAATTAATAGGTAACCAATTAAAATGTGTTGAGTTATTAATTGTTATTACAGTTAATCGTATCATTCATTCAATATTAACGGATTGATTTCAACGTGTCTGTAAATCGTACAATATTTTTATGCAGATTAAATTAAAAATATCGATCCATTTTTTTAAATAATAAAGAAAAAATAAATCAGTTATAAAGGAATAATTTTTATAAATTATCTTACTGTACATTACATTGAATACATATAATAAATTGTTTCCAATGAAGAATACGCGTTTCAGGTACGCATCGACTATTATAAATGTGCAAATGGATTTACAAGTATTGCGATTACTTACAACATATTTGTAAATGCAACATCGAATGGCGGTATTAAGCACTTTATCTACAGTATACAGCGACCACTGATGTCGTATAATCTGCGCTGAATTTTATCTATTATTATGCACCGGATGCTAACAATGTTATAATATCCAAGAATTAATTTTCCTCCAGATATTCAATACCTTTGAAGACTGAAACATTGACAATATTAGATTATAATTTTGTCAATATTAGATTATCGCCCTCGATAATTAAATGTTGGTTGTATGATGTTATAATTTTCAAACATATAATAATCGTTTGTTTAACAACGAATAAATAAAAATATAGTACGATATTATAATATATTATCGTAAAGTAAACAAAAGAAACTTAACGAGTTATTAATAATAAATGTGCTTATATTTAAAGAAAAAATTTATTTCCAGGATTGCGAAGAGTATCATGTCACTTACGTCGTTACTTTTTTTGGTAATAATAATGAATTTAGTCATTATTTTTATCGTTGCTTTAATCTCTCATTATCTTTATAACTCTTAAAAATAAATATATCGTATTATTTTTAATTGGCCAGAAATATTTTATAATAGACATTTAAATATTGAGAAATATTTTGTACTTCATATCTAATAGTACTTCTTATTTCCTTATCCTAGACTGCATTTCGATAATTATTGCCAATACTGAAAATTGTGGTATACATATATGTAACATTAAGTATAAATTTTCAGTATTGGCAGTGAATATTTTGGAATACACTTATCTTAATAATAATATTAATATTTACCAAAATGTTTAATAAAAATTTTTAATAAAAATCTGAGTATTTTTGTAAATTACAATTTAATTTCTTAAAAATGAATATATATTAAAAAATATATATTAAAAAATAAGAATATTAATGTACAAAATTATTGAAGATATATTAGATATAAGTTTAATATAAAGAAAAAATAAAGAATCTTGTTACATAGAGACTAACTTAGAATTTTAAGTTTTAAAAAATATTGAGTATTAAATAATGTAATTTTTAAATCTAATGTTTTTATTTTAACATTAAAACATATAATCAATATTTTAACATTAAAACATATAATCAAATTACTAAATAAATATACCTAAAAGCTTAAATTAAATTAAAAGTAAATTATATTAACTCTAGAATTATAAAATATATGAGTATACAGTATTACATTTTACAACTATATTTTATAACGTGTGCCATTTTTTCATGGCATATGACAAAAGGTTTGAACGCTGAGAGAGGAAGAGAAGTTATAATAAATCTCTTCTACTAATTTCCATAGTGTACAATATTTATTACTCTTATCAAACTTCAAAGTTGCCACAGAGTACAATATATTTAGTTATATTTATTAATTATATTTTGCGAATGGCAATAAATTAAAGCTACGGTACGTATATAATTTAAAAAAAACATATATTATAAATGCTGTTTTAAACCGTGTAAAAATTGTAATTAAAGTTAAAATTAAAATTAAATTTTAAGTAAAATCATTGTTATAAAATATGAAGAAACGGTAATAAAGTAATGTGACATTTATAGAAAGGATATAAAGAAAGGAAGAAAAAATGATTCTTTTTAAACAAGAGAAATTTGTTCGCATTTCTAGAAATTTTTTATTTACTTTTTTGTAAATGTCTCATTTAATTAGAGGATAAGTGATATTAGCCACCCATCATAAAAGTATAATGGCTCCTCTTAATCTCCATTATTAAGTGGCAAATTCTAGATTACTTTAAAATTATTTGTTCAGTAATTCTCCATTATACCGTGACGCTAATATATCAATACGCAATAACCAGCATTTATTATAAAGCATTTATCTTAAACATTTAAAAACATTTTTAAAGTTGATATTTAATTAAACTTTGTATATTTAATTGCATATTATCTCTCATTCTTCTCAAACGTGAGCATATTATCACCTGAATATATTACATATTTGAATATGTTATAAATGACTTTAAACAAAATCCATTTAAGTTAAGTAAAATTAAACAATAGCTTGGCATTAAATAAAAGCATGGCATTAAATAATAGCGTAGCATTTTGCTAATATGGCTTTCTAAGCGTGTTGATTGTTGGCGGCCTCGAGGTTTTCATATCAAAATAATTATTCAATGAATTAATTATAATTCTATTAATCTATAATTTATGTTATATATTCTATAGATTTTTAGTAATCAGCAGAAGAAATTATTGTGTGCATTTACAAACGTTCTGCAATATTTTACTTTTTTGTTAATTTTGTAACTAAATAATGTTTTTCTTTTATACAAAATCAATTTCTGAAATCTATTTTTGTGGAAGATCACATTTTCACTTCTGTAGTAATAATAATAATGGCCTCTCAAATTCTCTTCTAGCATTGTTTGTTGTGTATTTTTCTAAATAATATTCTAAGTAATAAAATGTTTTGTAACCTTGACTTTAGAATGGAGTAAACAACACTTTGATAATGCTACGTTTTAAGTTTAAATATTAATTATTAATCAAGTTATTGTTTAAAATATAAATAGGAGCTAATTTTCTCTATCCATCTTCTCCTCTATCAATTGTTAAATCAAATTAACCGCTTCGTTATCTCTATATATCTCTAAGATTTTGCTATATCGATTTTTCAAAATGTATTTTAAAAAATCAATGAAACATGATAGAGATATTTTTTTAGATATTTAAAAAAAGATTGAGAAATCTGAAGAGTTAATCTTCACAGTATTATTTCAGATGAACTTGTGAGCGTTTACACGTTATAATTCTGCATACACATTTATTTTCCGAGCGTCGGATTTAGCTCCACGCGGTCAAATCCTTCTCTCAAATTTCAACACGTGCACGTTTGTATTTGTACATTTTCCAAATACAGAATGCGTTAAACGTAACAACGAAAAATAATATTTTTGATACAATTTAACAATAGCAAAACATAATAATAATAAACAGTTTTTTACAGTTTAATAAATACAAAATAATAACATATATTCTCATTGAAAATTAATTACAAAGGCGGCAGGTGTGTGCCGGGAAACATATGTATACCTGCGAGTACGTATGTATTCGTACTCACCGGCTATTGAACGGGCGATGTGATAGCGCATCAGATAGCCGACGATGAGCAGCATCCGCTGGAGCCTCATCGTTTCAGATGGAATTCCGCGTGGAATACAGAGAGCCGGCTAATCGGAGCGCCGAATCGGGGAAAGGCACGTGAACCTCGTGGCAGTTCGTGGCGCGACTACCCCCCTGAGATAAAGGCTTCGGACGCGCGTATCTCCCTCCGCGTTTTTTTTCTTTTATCTACGTTGACATTCGTCAAGGTCTTCAAATGGCCTTGGAGGCCTTGGAGCACAGTGACCGCCACGAAAGATAACTC
>NW_017259306.1:1697626-1698093 GCF_001594045.1 Atta colombica | reverse complement strand
ATCTCTCTCTCTCTCTCTCTCTCTCTCTCTCTCTCTCTCTCTCTCTCTCTCTCTCTCTCCCCCGGCAACCCCTTCGTCCTATATGTATGCGCGGCCACCAATACAGTCAGGAGTCGACATTTTCACGCCACGCACGCCAAGGTCCAACTGCCGAATGGCCAATCCTCGGCTACGGCAACCTCGGGTTGCAGGTGCAGCAGCGGGTCTCCAACGGCGCCTCCGGAGTATGCGCACGACGTGAGCCGTTGTGTCGCTTTGATCCTCTCTTCTTCTTCCTGCAGCATCATCCCGATTGCATTTGATACTTGAAACAGCGGATTTTCCAAGCACGTCTTTGCAGCCTTTCAGAGAAAGGCATTTAAGAGAGCAAATTACTTTTTCAGGTCAAAAAAATAATAATATTTGAATTTATTTGACTGCTAAATGGATTTGTTCAAATTATATACAATTATAGAATATATTACATT
>NW_017259306.1:1695691-1697167 GCF_001594045.1 Atta colombica | reverse complement strand
GTATTCATTTATGTATTATATATAATTTTATATTTATGTATTATATATAATTTGATTTAATTCTTAATATATTACTTCTTCATCAAATTTTTAAATAAATATTACAAAATGCGATTTTGTATAAGAATCAAGACAAACAAAAAAATTAAATAATTTTAAAATAAATAAGGAACAATGGTTTCATCTTTCGGTAAATTTACGTGTAAATAGCAAGATTATTCAATTACATGTGCGAATCTGACGATTTATCTAATGCGTAAAATTTACCGAAAAATGAAACAATCGATCCTAAGAGAATTATGTTTAAATTTTACAGATATTCAAAAGTAATAATAGAATAATCATGTTTTTGTATCTTTGGTACTGTTTTTAGATGTAACACATACATCTTTAAGGGAGTGAGATTGAATCGTATTATTGTAATGTGCTCTTCAATTAAAAATTGATCTACAGAATGTTTAAAATATTACAGTTATAACTCGATATCTAGGAGTAGCTGGAATTCTAAAAGTACTACGGAATAATAAAATGAATGGAAGAATGAAAAAGAGAATACGAGAATACGTATCATGTTAAAGTGTTAAACATTTATAATATATATTTTCATTTACATCTGTTATTATCTATTGTGAACAACCATTTCTTTTTTATATTTTTCAGTATTAAACAAAAAAAAATCGCGACTGCCGAAACCCGGGATTGAACCGGGGACATTTAGATCTTCAGTCTAACGCTCTCCCAACTGAGCTATTTCGGCTCACATGTGTGATCTTTATTAAAACCTTGAAATATTCTTTATAGTATACGTATATATAATTCATGTATTATTTTATACATATAAAGATAATGAGATTTAGAAATATATACATAAATTATATACATATTTTATTATAAAAATTGTAATTATATAATTGTATAATTCTTATTTCCAATTTTTAATTTTTTTTATTAATGTTTTTTGAAAAATTATACTAATTGACCGACAAACTTTAAATTTCTATTGTTACATTTAGACGTTACAAAATGGTTTATTATTTATAAGAAATAAAAATAGAATTATGAAAATAGAAAAAAATTTGTTTTAATATATTTTATATTTATTGCTTATTTTTTTATTGCACAAATTTTGCATAATATGAAACCGAGCAATGTCAATCATTGATACAGTGGTTATTCTCGGATAAATTAATGCGTTGCAATCATTGAAATTTTTTCCAATATTTCTTCCGATCTAATATCCTTCAAATATCGATTGATTGATAATCAGTGCACGCTGCAAAAACGAGCATTCTATGAACACTAAGGTTATTTACAGGAGAAGAGGGGAGGGAGAGCTTCATGCGTTTTTAATTCATGGTCATGATTCAAGAAGGATTTAAAAGAAACGACTTACAGGGCCAAGGCAAAGCATTCTGACAATATAAAATGCGTGTCGATAACAGAAATACACAAGGTAGTATAAGTTAGAGGCAAAAT
>NW_017259306.1:1694911-1695591 GCF_001594045.1 Atta colombica | reverse complement strand
ATATATATATATATATTAATATATACATATATATTATCATATATACTAATATTATAGTGAAGATTAAAAAATTAGATTTTTCGCTCAAATGTTCAAGTCTTGATGTCTATTTTTCAACTTTTTCTTTTTTTTCTTAAACAGTATATCTATACAACATACGTCATTCCAGTAATATTTCGGTCACATTGCAACACTTTATATATAAATTTTAATAATATTGCAGTAATATTACAAATATTGTAGCAGCATTACTGAAAGCTCCTGTGCTATACAAGTATACATTTCCACCGGAAATCAATGTTGAATGTATTGTTGAAAAGGAAATATTTTCGCGGATAATTTACTCCGCCGCATCAAGTTTCTATTTTCTGATTTTTTTATTATATTTGAGATAAGTACGTGAAACGTTTAAACCTTGAACAGCATAGGCTATCGTTATAAAGTAATGTATATATGTACAATGTATTACATGTACTTATAACATTAAGATTTCCGCTTTCTTCTTCGGTGTGTTGACAATTTAAACATATGTGTAAAACTTCATGTGTACTTCAACATGCTATTTCAATTTCCTATGACGTGCAACAAACAAATAATCTTCTGTCGTTTAAATCGATAAAGATTTATCACACAATCGAAGTAAATCGCTTTAAACTATTTATTAGTCAGGCAAGAATAAA
>NW_017259306.1:1682486-1694811 GCF_001594045.1 Atta colombica | reverse complement strand
ATATATATATATATACATATTTTTATTTGTGAGGTAAACACTTTCCAGAAATTTTAATCCGAGTCAACTCTAAATCTCTCGGAGTGGCCAGAGTATACGTACATATAAATTTGCAAAGTTGAAGCAGATTTATGTTACACCCGTTCGTGTAAATAACGATCGCGGTGTTTCGAAAGACAGAGAGTAATATTGCGGGACGCGATATGGGAGAAAAAGGGAGACGAGGACGCGGCGACGAGGCTGGACGAGGCCGCGCGCGCGTGCGACGCTCTTCCTGTCTCGGGTCTCGGGGCTTAATTGCCGGTACACGGCGATCGGTACGTCACTACCTATATTGTGCTCCAGCCTCCGCACGCCGCGGCGCCGCCAACCAGACCGATCTGATCGTCAGTGTCAGTTGTGTTTCAGTTTTAGTCAGTCGTGTTTCGTACGCTTGACGTGACGGACGTGAACGGTAGTGACGGTACGCCGAGTGGCTCGAGGCCCAGACGAGCGTACGTGGAGGCACTGGAAATCGCGGTAGCGAGCTACCGTCCGTTCGCTCGTCGCAGGGAAAGAAGGCAGGAAGAAAAACGGGAAACGGCGACGGCGACGGCGACGCGACGAACGGCGCGATGGCTAGTCTAAGGCAGACTCCGCTGACATGCAGTGGACACACGAGACCCGTGGTCCACCTCGCCTTCTCCGATGTCACTGAATCTGGATACTATCTCATCTCGGCGTGTAAAGGTAACGGGCGGGATTTTGTTCTGTTTTGTTCTACGAACAGAGATTTGGATAGATCGGTTGACTGATCGTCGCATTGCTCCGATTTTTTTCTTTCTCTCTTTCCTCTTGGATCTTGATCATTTAAACCGCACGTTCGATTCTCGATCGCCTTGGCCCGATTCTTTCCGGTCGCTCTCAAGGCTCCGTGTCTTTTCGAGGTTAGACGCGCGTGTTCTTGACGGGCGCGCTGTCTCTTCCTGCCTGTTTGCGAAGGCAGCTCGATATTTCGAAGGATTGAACAGGATTAACAGGCTCTATGTGATACTTTAATCTTTAATCATGGATTAATTTATTGTCTATTGTTTTTCTAATTTTTAGGTTTAGAATAAGATAAAAAAATAAGTTTAATCGAGATTAAAGTAAATCTTTGTTGTTAAAATCTTTGTTGTTAAAAATAAAAATGTTGATTAATTTAATCTCAATTCAACTTACTTTTTGTTTTTTTTTTCTAGTTTTAAAAATTGGAAAGAGGTAGAAAGTAAATTAAACTAAAGTTAAAGTTAATCTACATAATGGTAGAAATGGATAATGTTACTACAATCATAATCGTTTGATGAATCATTTACATTGCTGGTTCATCTTGGTTGAGATTAATTGAAAAATTGTTGTAATGATATTTTTTTCTATATATATTAACATTGAATATTATATATATACAGTTATATATATGCAGCTATGAAAGGAATAGTCGATGCATAACAAATTTTATACAAAATGATAAGTAATTTTAACTCTTTCTAAGCTCTTAACTTTTTTCTACAAATATTTTATAGAATATTATATATTTTATTTCAATTTTAGCTCAATATATTATTATACTTTTGAAATCTAAAAAATGTATTATTATATTATGATATATCTAATATAAAACATTTTTATTCTTTCAATGTATTATCGATTATATTTTTGGAATTACTTGGAAATAGAATTTAAATATCTTTTCATATGTATTTGTTTCAAAATATATATATTTCATCAATGATACATTTAATTATTGTAAATAATATCATTTTTATATAGTAAAATATTTGAACAATGATTTTTTTTTAGATGGCAAACCTATGTTACGACAAGGTGACACTGGAGATTGGATTGGTACATTTGAAGGACATAAAGGAGCAGTGTGGGGTGTAGCATTAAATCCACAGGCTACTCGAGCTGCAACCGGCGCAGCAGATTTCAATGCCAAAGTCTGGGATGCGATTAAAGGAGAAGAAGTTCATTCTTTTCAACACAATCATATAGTTAAATCTGTCAACTTTAGTACCGATTCTAATCACCTATGTACTGGTTCTAATGAAAAACTTGTACGCATTTATGATCTTAATAAACCAGAAGCAGCTCCACAGGTAAAATTATGTATAGATGTAAATTAGCAATGATCAAACACGATCAATAGTAAATATTTGGGTTAATTTAAAACGTTTCAATTTTTCTCTCTCTCAGATCTTCTCAGGTCATACAAGTGGTATTAGGCATGTCACTTTCTTTGACAATAACTCTGCCTTAATTACCTGTGCAGACGATAAGACACTGAGGGTATGGGATAGAAATAGTGGACAAGAGGTTAAGAGATTAGATTTTCCAGCGATTCCTAGTTCCATGGAAGTATCAAAAGATGGAAATATCATTACCACTACTCACTCTAACATTGTTACCTTTTGGAATAGCAAAGAGTATGTAATATTTTTTTCTCTTGTAAAAAATTGTTATAAAAATTCTTTGGAAAGCTATCCTAGAATTTCAGTTTTTTTCCTTAATTTTGCAGTTATAATTTATGAAAGTTTTCTTGTCAAATTATTCAGAATCTCACATAAAAATACATATTAAAATCATATTAAAAAATTTTTTACTTTTTTAATTTTTTAATGTTTGAAGATTAATGTTATTTTCAATTTTTTGTCAGATTAACCAAGATAAAAGAATTTATGGTCCCGACTCAAGTTAATAGTGCCAGCCTGCATCCGGATTGTACTATTTTTGTTTGTGGTGGAGAAGATTTTAAAATGTATAAATTTGACTACAATACAGGGGCAGAACTAGGTAAAAATTTGTTTATCTTTCATGATTCAGTAATTTTCATCAAAAGTAATTTTAATCTTGTATATAAAATTTGCAGAATCGTTTAAGGGACACTTTGGACCCGTACATTGCGTACGCTTTTCACCGGATGGTGAATTGTATGCTAGCGGATCCGAAGATGGTACTTTGAGATTATGGCAAACCATAGTCGGTAAAACTTACGGATTATGGCGCTGCATAGAACAGACTCCTGCAATACAAGAAAATACAACCGTGATTAATAACAAACAAGAAGTTCCTGCCAGTTAAACTTGAACCTCAGAGAGAGATAAGAAAATTTTCAGAAGTTTTTTGAAAGCCTAAAAGCAGATATCTCAAATTAAATTGGATGAATAATCTGCAAATAAAACGCGAATCGAATTTGTTATTTGGGCCGTCGGAAATTTTTGTAAATAACTCGTCTTTAGAAAGAGATCGCTCACATCCCCCTTCACTGTGGCCTTTATTTCCAAAACTAAAAGTGAGAGGACCAATTCTAGAGCTCGTGGAGGCATGCGGGGTAGGATTGCTATTTATATTATGAAAAAAAACAACAATAAAAAAAGAAATATTAACATTTATTAACATTATACATGTTATTATAATACAAAAGTAGATAGCGTGTAAAACGAGAGAAAGAAAGACAAGTTCATAACGAACATTGCATTTGCATTTTTTCCGAACCGATATCGTCCATCATTCCAATATATGACATATATTATATCAATACGTGACTTGTATCAGCACACAATACATAATATTGTGTATATTTTAACATGCTTCATAATCATTCTCGATTTTAGTTTCCGTAGTAATATCACATAATATGCAACTCGACAATCCATTACAAGTTTTGCTTATATGCGCATTTCATTCCTAATAACAATAGATATTCTAATCCTTTTTTTTAAGATATGAAATAATTCAATTATGTAAAGATGCAAATTATCTTTCGAATATTATTTAAAACAGGAAAGGTTTTAAAAAAATTTTAGAAGATTTCAGTGTCTTGTGAAACTCTTTAACTCTCAAGTGTTTAGAAAATCTGTCTTTTGAATATCAAAATATTATAATAAAAATTAATAAAAATATTTACTTACTTCGTATATAAAATAGACGAATGAAACAAATGTAAAATATGAAAAAATACATTTTGAAAACATTTCAGAGAAATTTTCTATACATTCAAGACTCCGCAATTTTTCTGTTTCGAATGATATTCAAAATGATTTGCAATTTTCATTATAATTAAAATAATTCAATGTGTCTTAAAACCATCACTATTTCCTAAAAAGGTTTCTCCAGCCTTTTCACATAATAGGATTTGATCAAATATTGAGAATAAGTTTATGATATGTAGGCATTTCTGAATTTTAATTGTAAACAAAGTAAATAAGGATTTTGAAGATTTGTATAGATATAAAAGAATAGAGAAACGAATAGAGAACTTTTAAAGAACATCTTGAAATTAAAAAAGTGAAGTTTCACTGTATTATTTTCGTGTAAGAGTATGAAATGTTCATCAATTCTCTTTAAATATGATGTCACAGTAATGAAAATGTGACAACGCCGTTTCCACCAGAATAATCAATATTTAAATTAAATTTAAATAATTAATATAAATAATTTTTCTTCAATATTTTCCATAAATATTTATATTTATTATAAAGAAAATATATTTTAATAACACATTACAGTTTTACTGCTTAAATTTTATTCATTATTTATTTTTTTTTAAATAGCAGTGGCATTTTGCATCCTTTATACTTTCATATTAAGATAAGAAAAGTTACACGACTTCCCTCCACTTTATTAAACTGGAGAACCTCTTTAAAAAAGTCTTCATTCGCTGTCTTCTTGCTCTCTTTTATTTTTCGACGATGTGATCTCGTTCTTCTTCCATGAATTAAATACTTGCGCCTTATCATCTATATTTACACGCCGACAGGTACTCTTCCTTTTATTTTCTGTTAAGTATTTCTTGCGTATATTCAAAACATACTCTCTCTCCTTGTTTATTCGTATTTGTTTCTCTTTGTGATATTGAGCTTGAATACGATCGGTTATGAAATATTTTGATCGTGTTTGTCATACAGTCTCTCGAAGTAAAGGCAGTGTTTCCTGCGTACAATATAATAATCCGTAAACAAAGAGTTATGAATTTTAAGTCTTCCCGTCTCT
Source organism: Atta colombica (assembly GCF_001594045.1). Classification (NCBI taxonomy): domain Eukaryota; kingdom Metazoa; phylum Arthropoda; class Insecta; order Hymenoptera; family Formicidae; genus Atta; species Atta colombica. The sequence goes on along the minus strand of NW_017259306.1, from coordinate 1,689,801 downwards.
TTCGATTTAGCCAATGAATTGCGAGAGGTCAGGTAGTTTGAAGCCGTTGAACGAAGCTGGCGTTGGTGAATTTCTCAGATTATTCGTGTGTGATGGGAAACCAGAAAAACCTGGACCGCTAGGCGTAGTGTGTAATTGTAGTCTTGCGTTACTCTCTGAGGCTGCTAAAACAAAACCGCATTGAGCGGTGCATACATCGTCCCGTAGAATCGCTTCTCGAGAAGCCTCTCGTAGAAGTTGATTGCAATCTGTGACTCTTAGCGAAGCGCATTGCGTCTGAAAACAGAGACTTGTTTTTAAGATCTTATTTCATTAGCAATTTGTTCATTTCATAACATAGTTTATAATATTTAGCAATTTATAAAGGAGATTTGAAGAAATATAGACTAAGAAAACAAAATTTATATTTGATTTACATTTACAATAAGTTTGAACTTTTTAATACGTTTCTTTTCATTCAGAGAATATACTTACGCCTTCATTGGTGCAAACACAGCTAGTGCAAGGTGTAGGGAAACCAGACTCTCCGACCGCGACGTTTCTTCCACCGATTTGACAGCCATGTCTAGTCTCTCGCCAGGCAGAGAAGTCCATATGAGGCATGGAGCTGCACGGTACGCGTGGATTTAAGAAATTACTGGGTAGGTCAAATGCCGCTCTTTGCATGTCCGTCTGATGATCCATGTTCTCGCACATCACCTTGGACAGAGTAGTTTTGCGAACCTCTGCCAATTGGTGCTCAGTAAAGCGAATGTTCGGATCATCGGTCTCATACCAGAAACGATCGCACTTTCTGGACTGTCTGAACTGAATAGCGATGATACAGGCGAAGGTGGGTCCGACCAAACCACCTTGAAGTGGTCGTTCGCTCATACCGCCCGGGAAGAGGTCGATGTCATCTACGGAGGCATATATACGTTTCATACGAGCTATCACTTCCGGCGCCATTTCTCTGGACAAATCCTCAAATGTGGTGGCTTTCTTCAAATTACAGAGCGCTCTGTAATGATTGTACGATGGTATTCCGTGATCGCGGGCTCGGTGAACATTTAGGGCTATCAAATCCACGCCGGAGTGCGGAATACCGCGTTGCTCGAATAGATGATTGGTCACTTCGCCGGTGATGAACTGATCCAATGTCTCCATCGGCGTAGTTACTAGGCCACGTATCATTTCGTCGATCATGTGCTCCTGATAGAGCATATCCGGATTGAAAAATCCGTCACGCAGTAAGATGGGCGGATCGATATTCTGATAGTTGCGATCCATGCGCGGTAAATGCGGTCGCAATAAAGAATGGCCAATTCGGTATGCCGCGGCAGCGAACTCGTTGAGCACGCTAGGGTTGCAAGTGGGCGAGTATTCCTTGTAGTAGCCTTGGGGCAACAGCTTAAGACCATACAAGCTAACGGCGTTCCAGCCAAGAATTCTCGGTAGAAACTCGTTGTACGTGATATGTTGCAGCATCGCACTAATGATGCGTCGTGTCTCCTGGAAGAGCTTCTCGCCGTCCCAGTGGGGATTTACCTATTCAAGAAGTTTTATATCAATGAATAAATTGATATTATTTTTATTCAATTAGCAAGATGTTTGCCGACAGATTGCGGCACATTCAAACAGTACATTCCCTATAAAATACAACATTCTTAAAATGTTATATAAATATTAAAAAAGATAAATAATATTCATATGACATTCTAGAAATATAGTGTGTTATAAAGTTCTGAAATATATGACAATGTAGAAGAGTTTTTCCAATTCATATTTTTAAAAAGAAGAGATTTACCTGCCGTAAGCCTTCCATCACGCGATTGTGTTCGCGTATCCACATGGTGTGCATAACTGCCAGCGCTGGTTGCTCCGAAGCGCGGCCATCACCACCGATGAAGCACAATCCTGATCGCGCCTTGCATTCTGGATGCGTCGCTGATTGCGGTAGTAAATCCCTGCCACGTCTTGGGTTCGTTGTGATGTTCATGCGACCGTTGAAACCGCGCAGGATGTTACAGATGCATGAATTCTCGCCGTAGACTACCGATGCATCCAAGAAACCGGTATTCTGATTCACTTGTTCGCGTGGACCCAAATGCTGCTGGCCTGGCAACGACCTCATCGACGGGAAGCACATACGCGAGCCTGACGAGACGTTCACAGTGGGATAGAAATGATCACCCGGTGGCACAGGGAACGGATTGCATTCGGGATGAACGGTGCGTGGTGAGTCGCACGGCCGACAACTGGGAATCGACTCCTGAAAACCTTTGTGTATGGGAGTCATCGTCAAGTCGTGATCCAGAAATTGGGCGAACTGCATCACCATCAGTGTATAACGGTTATGCAAATTCGATATGTCAGGGTGGATTACGGTGGAGACTACCCGAGGATTTGGCAAAGATGCACCGGTGACGGAAGTAATTCTCGGTTTGGAAACACCGTCCTCATAAACAGGTGGCAACAGACGGGCGAAGGTTGTCAACGACTTGCCAAGATTGGGATTACGTAGATTGTTGCAATGACCCGATAGAGTTCGATAAGGTGTAGTTGGATCGCATGGGGAATTATCTACGGGACATTCGACTTCTTCATGTTGCGTCGCCTTTTGATTATGATTCAAGAAACCGGAGATATCGACGTTTTGCAGCAAATCGGAGAACTCGTTCGAGCTGGGGAATCCTAGAATGTTCTCCGTGTTCTCGAAAACCTGACGTCTTCTTCGTCGGAGACCGTGTACACCATTTAGAATCTCATTTGTAGCCAATTCATACATGATGGACGAATTGGCGAGCAACAGAGCATCTTTGTTAGCTTTCGAGAAGCTAGCTGCGGTGCCGGCGGCCGATTTTGGGTCGGCAACTCTTTGTTCTAGCCAAGCATTATACTCCAATTGCTTTCGCTCAATTAGCTCTTCCTCTGCTCTCTTTACCGCAGCGGCAAGCACCTCGGGACTGATCTCCGATAGAAGTTGCGTCGATTCACCACCTGTGCTCGTATTTACCAAGTTGTACTGCATCATAGGAAGCGGCAGCGGTTTCTCGATCCATGCCGCGACATTCAGAGATTCGTATTGCTCGCAAGTAATCCTGCTGTTCAAATATTGGTCCTGTCGGATGAACACTCTTGGCTGTATCCTGCGAATATTAGTATTGGCGCACAGAATACTGGCGAGGGACACCTTCCTGATTTCGACCAGCTGCGTCGCCGTCAGTCCTGAGGGTGGAAGATCGTTCTCGTACCAGAAGCGGTCAGAATTTCTCATTGTCACGAACTGCTTCTTAAGAAGACACTCGAATGTTGGACCAACAGCAACACCTGTAGCCGGAGTCTCCAAGATACCACCCACGAGAAGATCCACGTCCTCTACATTTGTGTAAATCGTACTTAGCAGATGCACATGCTCAGGTCGCATTACTCTCGTTAGATCCGTGAAGTTTTCGATCTATATTGAAATGAATTGAATTGATTTATTGTCGCGGTTGTGTAGAGACAAGAAATGATAAAAATATACCCATTAAATTTCGCGTCTGATGATGAAATGAAGACTATTTTATAATTATTATAATAATTGTGAGCGATAATATTTTCAATTTATCCCTCGAAATTTCAGAAGTTTTCGAAGACACGTCTATATATAATTATTTTTAGATTATTACTAAATCATGAAATTTATTTTATTATTTTATTATTTATTGTTTTGAAATTTAACTATCTATGTTATGGCTGTAAAACTTTCATAAACAAAAAAGAATAGCGAACAAGACATAAAACATGAACAGTGATACTTACATTATAAAAGTTTTGTTCGTTTTTTTTAGTTTCATAAATTTTTTTTCTAATTGTGCAATTAGAAAGTATATACAAGTCGATCGTTTTTATAAACATTTAGTTATTTTAGAGAGGTCAAAAATGATTAGTACTATTTATGTGTCTAAAAATATATAATTTATTTATTATGTGTTTATGATATATTTTATTTCATTTTATTTCGTTTCATTAGATAGTCTAATTTTATTCTATAATCTTAAATATAATTTCTTTATATTTTGATAGAACTAAAAAATAATGATAATAATACTTCAAATGGTAATAATACTTCAAAAATAAAAAAATCATGCTGCTATCATTTATAAAGAAAAGGATAATAATAAGAAAATATCGATAATAGAGAGAATAATTATAAATATACAATAAATCAATTATATATTTTTAGACACATAAAGTACTAATCATTTTTGACCTCCCTAAAATAATTAAATGTTTATAAAAACGATCGACTTGTATATACTTTCTAATTGCACAATTACAAAAAAATTTATGAAACTAAAAATGACGAACAAAACTTTTATAATGTAAGTATCACTATTCATGTTTTACGCTGATCTTTGTTCGCTATTCTTTTTTGTCTATAGTATTTATTAATTTACCTTAATATATTCTTCTAAACAGTTAGTCAGATATTTGACATATCCAGGCACTCCGTGATCTCGTGCAACATGCATGGACCAGGCGGCCGCGTCTGGTGCAGCTGCGACGCCGATGCCGTTGGCAGAAGTGATAATATGATTCTCTAGACCTCCTATTTTATCCGCACGCGTCCAAACAAGAGCGCGCAAAGCTGCTAGTGCTACTGCATTATATGTACCCGCCTTGTTTGATGAGGAATAACCAGCGTAGAAGCCGTTTGCAAGTGGTCTGAGTTCATGATCGACTTGTACGGCTTCTCGCAATATCGCCGGTATGTATTCGTTAAGGGTGACATGCTGAAGTTGCGCGACGACGATGCGACGTGCCTCCAAGAAGAGCTTCGCGTCGTCCCAATGCACATTCGTCTCCGCCAATTTCTCCGCCACACGATTATGCTCGCGCAAGAAGACCCGATACAACAGACCAAGCGCATTGTGATCGGTTTGTTCGCACAATTCGCAAGCGGTCAAGTTGACTTTACCGTCTTCGTAAGTCTTGATTAGATGCAACTTGTCGTCGGTAGCGCCATAGATACCAGTACCATCTAAATACGACGAGACACCATTCATCTGCTCTCTCGTCTCGAATTGACAGCCGTGTACCGTTAAACTTGGCACTGATCGCCAGTAACGTCTGCAGCCAAATTTTTCATCGCGCATCTCGTAGCACTCCGGATGCTGCTGCACATTGGAGCAGCATTTATTCTCAGGACCCGTGGGACGCACTATGGCAGCGATATCCTGCAGCACTAGCTCCGACCAAACACCAGACAGACTAGTCAAACCCTCGTGACTTGCTACTCTCGGAAAGGATGACAGAACGTGGGAGATGACATCGCTTGACGCGGGTAGACTATGAGTACCCACCGACTGACGCGGTCTCGAGATGCCTATGAGGATATATAAAAATAAGAGCTCGTTATTAGAGTTTGGAAACTTTACTTCTTTATCTTTAATTTTATCTTTATCTTTTCTTCCATGTCTTTATTTTATTTTTTTTCTTTTATTCTTTGATAAAATTATATTTTATATTACTATATTTTTATTTATATTCTTAAATAAAACAGTGCCAAAAGTTATGAAAATTTAAAATAAAGAAAGCAACATTAATTTTTCAATATCAGGGTGCTCCATTCAGTTATAATAATAACCTTAAATTTAATAATAACATTAAATTATTTTTATATTATTTCTATAAAGAATAATCTTCTTATGTTGAATAAATTTATACTTATAAATATAAAAATTAGTTCAAATAATTTATTAATGAGAGAAAATATATATGTGTATGTGTGTGTGATTAAAAAATATGTTAATGAAGAAATTTATATGAAATAATGAGAAATTATTGTGGGAAATTATTATAGGGTGTTTTTTTTACATCGTGTTAAATGCAACAGTTAATTGTATTTATAAAATATTCTCATGCGATATGTAATAACGTTATTTGTTGTTTACGCTACTTTCGATCGTTTTTATGCCGTGGGTAAGAATAGTTTCTTCTTTAAATGAACTTACTATTCAGGCAATTATAACTCTCTAATAGAAAGGATGAATGGGATTAATGAGATTAATATAAATATATATATATATATACGCACACATCCCAAGTAACATTTAATGTCACAGGAACGTCAAATTAACATAAAATTGAGTTAAACTTTCATCAAGTCTCAATTAAGATGACGTCATCTTGTCCTCATCATGATAATCAAGTATTATTTGAGATCATCTTCACAATTGCTAACTCTAACGAAAAGGAATAAAATGTTAGATTAAGAATGAGTTTGAATAAAATTTTAAAGAATTTTTAGATTAAAAATTAAAAAAGCCCCTTAAAACTCTTAAAAAAGCATGATAAAAATAGGACAAATTTGTTATTGATGATACAATTGAAAGTTAAAAGTCTGAGTCTACTAAGTAAGAGTCTACTAAAAGAAATGTTAAAATAATATTTTTTTATATTATATGATATATCTCACTTTTGAAAAAAGAATTTCAATATTTTTTTATTTAGAAAATTAATATTCTTTTTGCCAAATTTTTTCAATATAATTTTTTATGATGTTTCATTTACGATAATAAATGTCAAGATTACGAATGGCAAGCGTAAAGTCGATCTAAATAGAAAGCGAAATGTTTTTGAAATGTAGTATGGAAATCAAAAAGTATAACATTATGCATGGAATGTGAAATGATATAATAACATATTGGCATGCAAATATCTAGCACAAGATATCAGTTAATACGTTTAAATACAATAGACAGAAGAATACAGATTAACAAAATAAAATAATATAACAATTGTAAAATTAACGTCAATAATAATGCATTAATAATTATAGAATAGGATATAAAGATATGAAGGGTATAGAGAGAGATGTTTAACATGTAATATACAAGATGTATATTAATAAAATTGTATATGAACAAATTTGATAACATTTTAAACGCGGATGCACACGATGACTCACGCTGATGCTACCGGAGTGAAGGAGTCGCCAGAAGGCGGCTCTTCGTTGGGTCTCGAAAAGTGTAATGTGTGTCAAAATTCTGTGTCATGGTTACGCACAGGCGTCGCTCTTTAATGATCACGCAAGTAAGTGTTACACAGTGCCATGGTTTCTTCCTACACAATGAATGCAACCCTTTCATTCGTGTAATGATGAGTGTGACGCGCACGATTCATCAATGAGGACGACAATGAGTTTATATTTGATGAAAATGACTGACATTCTTCACTTTTTTGCACAGCTCTCTTTGATGAGATTTTTCTAATAGTGAAATAATTATTTTAACAAATTGTGGTCTTGTTTTTAACAGTCTGCGGTTTACTGGGACAAGCTTGGAACAAT
>NW_017259306.1:1668291-1682386 GCF_001594045.1 Atta colombica | reverse complement strand
CGTTACGGAAATTACTCGTGCATTTATTATTTTTAGCACTTTTTAATTGCAGCATAAAATATTATATTGTTAGTTAAAGTTTTTTTTATTTTTATCAAATAGACAATTTAATTTCACACAAGTCAGTTTATATATGACCAATTATTTCATTACATAATATGACTGACTCTGAAATTCTCAAAATAAAATTATTTATTTTGTAATAAAATCTATTTTCTTTTATTTTTCTAATAGCGAAATAATTTTTTTTTATCAAAATGCAATGAAAATTTATATAAAGGCCTTCAATGATCAACAACATATTTTGGGGTCAACGACGTTGAAAGGTGCCGTCTGGCAACCACTGCTCGCAGAAGACTATACGTACAGTCACTTTCTTCGGTCTTCTCACTTTCATATTTTCGTTTGAATTCTTTTCCTGGAGATGGGCGCCAGCTGCCTTTCCCTCTCTTTCTGCGTGCGTTCGCATATCATCGAAAGTCCAAGCACCGTATAATTTGATAGTGTGAATGTAATTCTCGCTTAGTTAACACGAAAACACCAATAGTTTAACCTACTTTAAACAATTCATAATTCGTTGCAGAAATTTTATTTACAATTTTATTTGCAAATGCAATACGAACAGTATTTATAAAATCAGAATATATAATGTGTATATTCATATTTATATCATTTATATATTATAATATTATATATAATGTACAGTGTATAGATAGATAGGATACATATATACATATATACATATTTATATTTGTATGCACTTTATATAAAAATGGCTATATGAAGTTTTATATAAAATTAATATATACAAAAAATACTTGCAATATATCAAAATATATGCGTATATATTTTGTTTGTGAATTTTAAGTATAGAATTTTACAAGAAACTAAACTCTAAAAATTAGATTTCACAATTTATTATCTTCCGATATTCATATTTTCATGTACTATAAATGGTTCTGATCTTACACAAGTCTGATTTTACATTGCTCTTCCATTGATTCTTATTATAACAAAAATTAAAATAAATATGTTTGCAATGGGCAAAGCAAAAATTATTTTATGCGTGTTTCAAAATTTCCAATATAACAAAAGATATAATTTTATATACAAAATCGCTATCACGATTATGTTCATCATAATCTTTATCATTAAACGAAACAATAACATGGAAGTGATCAAGAGAGATCAGTGTACGGGTATTACGGATAGTACGGGTGTCATAAAATAAACAAACCGCGACATTCATGCCACGATGAAGAAACACAACCGGAGGTAGGAAGAGGCTTTTTCTTTCCAGGAAAAAAACAGAAGGGATTGAAAGAAAGAAGTAACGGTGTTACGCGGTACGAGCACGTAACGGCCAGCACAAATGATCGCGCGAGCGCGGATTCATGGGCGTGTAAGAACCTCTATTATTTTATACTGTTCGCATTGCGCGCGCACTACACGATGTCGCAATTGATATAGCGTATGTACAAAGCGGGAGAGAAGACCCACTCATGAAACTCTCTATTTCAACGGGCCCACCTTTCCGCATGCTAATCCATCTTCTCTAAGGCCTCGAGAAGGCTGCGCGTATCGGCCATACCAAACGAGTTGACCAAGTGGATCTAGGCTCACTTGTCTGACTATCACGCGCGTTCCAATTTTCACTTTCCATTCTCGATACTGCATCAGTTGCAGAAGGGAGAAAATGGTATTACGATAATGAAATAGGTTCTTGTTCTCATAAATATTAATTTGCCATCCAAGTAAAGAGATAGTTTGAAAACACGAACGTTTTGTTAATAATTTTCGTTTTCTATTCTCAATGTTTTATTCTCAATGTTCAAGTTCAACGTTCTACTTAATGTTCAAGTTTGTAACTGCGACAAGTATAAATGTCAATGATATTACGAGTCGAGTTCTCAATAATTAGTTTATATTTATAATCATTTGCTTGAATTTAGTCTTGATATTTTATGAAAAAAAAAACCATAGAATATACAAAATATATAAAACAAAATATATAAATCGATAAAAATATTGTTGTATTTAAATTCAACTTATTGTTAACGATTAACGAATTAAAAATGCTCAATAAAAAACAATATTACAATATATTAATGTCGCTTTTATAAAAATCTAACATTGACTGATTAATGCTAATGAAATTAATTAATCAGTACGGAGCAAATAAATATAGAATATTTTTCAGTCATAGAGAGCACATCGCTCTAATATTAATATATAAATCTTCTCTCAAATCATGCGTTGGAAAATCAAATGTCGATATTCTAGTATTAAGATAAACGTGTTAGAACTAATTATAAGCACCTTTTTTCTTTTTTTCTCTCACACACACACACACACACACACACACACACACACACACACACACATATATGTATGCGCGCGCGCATATGTATGTGTACATATATAGGCTGATCAATACTAATTTCTATTAATTTATTCGAGTGGCCGATTTAATATATTATTTTATGCAAAACAATGCTACAAGGATATCGTGCAGATATATTATGCATTTTCTTACCATCTGAATACTCTGATGGCAGTAATTTGAGAAACGGGGAGCCCCTGGCACCCCAGGCAGGATGTCTTACATTATTGCAAGCACCGGACGGTGTTCTGTACTTGCTCGGTGGACAGGGCCTTTCTGACTGGACTCTGCAAGTTGCGTTAACTAATATCTTATTTGCCCGCCTAGAAAGAGAAATAAATGTTGTAATTTCTGAACAAACAATGATATTGAATGGAATCTAATAACAAACATATATCAGCTTACATGATAAAAATCAACGGATATTTTTTAATTCTTCCCAAATAATGCTAAATATTCCTAAAATATTTGTAAAATATTTCTGAAATCTCCAAATAATATTTTCCAAGAAGAATAATATAATATTCCAAAAATTCGTATAATATTCCAAAAATTTTATTAATACTTAAACTTTCTATAAAAATTCTTTTGCTGTTTCGCCATTGAGAATACGAATCGAACTTTCAATGAATAATTTTATATATAGCGTTAGCTGGATTAGTTGGCAATAGTTAGGTCACTTGAATGTATTCGTCATTTTTCAAATTCGTACATTCTCTTTACATCGTAAAAACTGTTGCTTTTTTTGAAACTATATTTATACGTGGATTTTTTGTTTATTATTCAATTAAGTACAAGATCAAGAGTAAGCCTAACAGTCCTCTAAAAAATACATCCGAGAATTAAAAAAGAAGCTTTCTCAGGTTCCTAATTTCAAAAAATTAAATCACTTGGAATGATTAATGTGTGAGAAAATATGCCATAAAAGTCGCTTAAAATTTCCAAGAATGTCTTCAGTAATTTAATACAATGTATGTAATAATTCTCTATTACTAGAACTACCACTTGGTACTCGACATTGCAGAATGAATATAGTAATTTTTCCCAGTAATATATCAATCAATTTCCTGTAAAACAGTAATTGTTCGTTAACATAATATAGCAATTATATACTTCCATTTCCATCATTCTTTTCTCTCTATTGTTTCTTTTCTATTTACATAACTTATCTCCCATATTTCCTTTTTCTTTCTTTTTTGATCGTAATCGTAATATTATCATTAGGGTACTACACTCGATATTATTTTCCGACTTTTTTTTTTAATAAAATGAAAAAAGGGATCTTTTATTATATTTAAAATTTCTCTTCTTAGAAATATATCTGGAGGCACGGTAATTATAACGAGAAAGATGAGATGCTTGGCATCTCAATTAACAATAATTATATTTTTGGATTACTTCTATTTAAATACTATGCGATAAAACACATTCGAAACTTCAATAATCTCACAAATGTTAAAGAAATTTGCTATTAAACAATAACAATTGATATTCGTAGTTAAAATTTTATTGATCTGTAATCTGTATGTAATTATTATAACAAGTTCCCCAAAACGGTATATCGATTCTTTTGTTAAATTTTTCTTAAAAATATTTTTTAAAATTAATTCTCTCATAAAAATTAAATATATTAATATTACAATGGATATGAAATTTTAATGTATACGTATATATATAATTAATAATTAAGAATTTAATAACATATATGTATATTTTTCATTAACAATAGTTGCTTTCCATTTACACACAAGTAAAACCGAGTCTGAAATGAGCTGAGTATTTCATACTCAAATTAATTAATTAATTAATTGACGTCACAACTGCGTCATATTTTAGTAAAAAGTTATCACATGACCACACAGATCATAACCTCACTTTTAAAATGAGCTTACAAGACTCACTAAAACACATGGTCTTGATCTTGTAGATCAGATTGTAAATAAAAATTCAGTTGAATCTCATTTGTCAAAATGTAAAAGGAATGCGCATTCAACCGAGTTATATATGACGTCACAAATAAGAATTATCTGACAATCGGTGTAAAAGGAAAGCAACTATTTCATTCGCAAGATAGATCTTTCACAAAGCGAAATTTAAAGGCGGAGAATATCAAAAGAAAGATGCCGCGATAAATTAAACCCTCTGTTACAGCGAGAGCTCCCAGGTGCGATTGGAAGGTGAGAGATGAGTTTCATTTATCCACTCCGCGATATCCCTGACAATTAAAAATATAAATCTTTTATATAACAGCATAAGTCCTGACTATTGTAGAAAAATTAAGTAAACCTTGTGAAACGCATCTAACGGATTTGTAAAGTACTATCAGGTACTATTTGGAAACTAGAAAGCCTCACAGGTAGAGAGTGACAAATTGCATCATATGAATATCCACATCCAATCAGGACAGGGATCATGTGACTAGATTTCTCCAATCTCTTCCATGCCTATGAAGCTTTGATGCCCATACCCAATCAGAGAAGACGGATCATATGATGCAGTTTGCCACTCTCTCTCTGTGAGGCTCCCTACTGGAGACATGTGATCTATTTTCTGTTGAACTGAAGTAGAACTGACTTTTTCTCGTTTTCGACAAATATCAAACATATACCTATTTACTTTAAGTTCCAAAAATGTACACTAGTTCAGCCACAGAAAACAGATCTATGGTAATGTCTCGATGCTAAGCGAGTGCAGCTTACTTTTTCTTTCGTATGCTCTACAAACGGAGGTATTGTGACGCAAAATCAGGATCTATAACTTTTCGATTGGAATAAGATACGTCGTTACCGTCATTATTATTGCCGTCAACGGAACTTGAATAGATACAAGGTAATTTTGCAACGCAATTTTGTCATAACATTTTGAACAATGTTTTGAAGGAGAATTAAATAACTATTACTTTGGTTGAAAGAGAAAATGTCTTTGAATGAATTGAGATATTGTATAAAAATTTTATATACAATAAGAATTAAAGTCATTTGAATCGGAATAAGAAGATCCTTCAATAGGAAAACAAAATATGTGTGTGTGTGTGTGTGTGTGTGTGTGTGTGTGTGTGTGTGTGTGCGTGCGTGTGTGTGTGTGTGTGTGTGTGTACTTAGGTTTCATTGTACAAAAGTTAAAAAGAGATAGTACTACTTCGATTTTTTTAATTCAATTTGGTATGGAATTTAATAAATCTTATTGGAGTTTTTTTCGTAAAAGAGCGATTGTTTGATTTACTGTATGCCAAAATAAAATATAGCTTATCCACGGCAAATGTATTTTACTATCGCGATAAAATCGCTTTGATACGACGAAATGAGAAGATTTGTCATAGTTACAATGTTTTCCAGACACGATATTTTCTGCAAATAAAATTCTTATAAGAATTCTTTTCATAATAATGACATGTTGGCAAAATTATTTTTTTTTCGCATCACGGATCTCGACTATCTACGCGTCCTTTTATTCGAGATGAAAGAACGGAATCCAGTTCCGCTAGAAGTTGAATATGTCCTTCCTGCTCCATTTCCTCTTTTTCTCGTGCTCAGCGCGCGCTTTTACTTTCATGGTCGAGGAAAGGAGTTACCGGTGTCGACCGATCCGGCATCGGCATTTCAGTCACGAGGAAGATTTCTCGTGCAAACCATTGCCGTCACTATTCCCTTTCCTCGACCTCGAGAAGGCTGCTGGTCACGGGAGGTGGCATGTACGCATGAACATTGCAAGATATGCCATTTACACGTGGCCATGATCGTCGCCTGTCGTTCTCTAATGTTGCCAGTCCGTAATGTTGAAACACGTGCAACAACTCGTCGATCAAGTCAATAAACGAGAAACTCATTCTCGTGAGAAGCAAAAAATCTAATAGATCTGTTGATACATGAGTTACTTCCGCTGCTTGTAATCGGCACTTTTCTTTATTTAGAACCAAATAAGTGATACAGAGTATATTTTTTTATCAATCTATATTGATGTAATATATATTTCTCTTTCCTTTTTTTTGTTAGAAGATTTAGAATAATGCATGAAAATAATGTGCACATATAATAAAATTATTTCTATATATTTATTTCCATAATGTATTTCAGAAAGAGGGAGAGATATTTCATTTGAAATATCTTGAATTATATTTAGAATCTTGATGATGCTAGATCAAAATCACATAATAATTTGCTGAGAGAGAAAAAGAAATGTTTTATTAAAAAAAAATAAGAAATTTGATTACTTATTCTCAGCAGTGCATGAAAGATGCAAATAAATTGCAAGTGGCAGAATCAATTTCCTTATAATGTAAAATCAATGGTATTCTTGCGAAAAAGCGGTCAATACTGTTCATCTCTAGTAATTGGCAGTTTTACAGCAATGTCTACTTTTCAGCTTCCGTTATGTATATTGATTTAGTTTAAATTTTCAAGAAAGAAAAAGAGAAAAAGAGAAATTTAGCGACTTAGCAGCTATCACACAGCGTTGTAAATTATATTATTAACGCGCGGCATTTTGTTTATTTTATGTGAAACATCCGATATTTCAATATTTCATGCTGTCTACGATGCAAATAGATTGCATTCTTATGCATCTTTACAGCGATTTCATGCTAATTGTTGTTAATAAATGTTTAATCATAAAAATAAAAATGTTATGTCCGTCACGCCGACTGTCTGGCTAATTTCCTTGAATACCACTGGCAGATGTTACAAGATAGTGATACATTAATTAAAATCCGCGTATCATGCATAAATACGTAAATGTATTTTTTTAATTTTCGAAATCTTTTCAACCCGAAGGATTCTCTCCAAAATCATTTTTTCAAGATGTATACAGAATAAATTTAAAGAACGCTGTTTTACATACAATTTTGTGTTATTTGACATCAATACATTTTGTGTTATTTGACATGATACCAAAAAATAAAGATTTTATTCGTTTTTATTATTATTTATATTACTACTCGTATAAAAATTGCCGTGTCATATAAACAAACTAAAATATTAATTAATATTAATTAATTTTGATCTCAAGTAAAGTATTTCGCTTTTCAATTTATTCATTCTTAACTGTACATGTTTAAGTACTTTTATTTCTTTGAAAATATAGATAAACATTCATATAATTCCATTTAAAATCGATTTAAAATCATTTATTATCTCCAATATGGGTATCTAATCTCATAAAATTATATATAACAGAAAGTAATAAATCAGCTTTAATATGAATATATCTATCTTTAAAACTCTCATTGAGTTAATACACGTGTTATTACATCTAAATTTCAAATCTCATTTATATAAATTTTAGGAAGATTTGAAGAAATAAGATATTAAGACATCACACGACAGCAATACCAAAAAATTTTTTGTGATTCTTATTTCTGAGTGATGTCTTGCATGAATAATAAAAAAATAACATTCTAGAATTCGTGAATATTCTTTTTTTTTGCGTACCAGAAAATTAATTTCTCTATTAATTATAAACGATGAGAAAGACTGTTTGTCCTTGACGCCCACAATGGCATCTTTTTTTCTTTCTCTCCATTATGACCCGACTCATTATACATTCGGCAACGTGCGTCGTATATACGCGCGTAAACATAGCTTTCGGAATTCCTCTACTATCACGGATCTTATTGAAATAGATTATATAAAAGTCAATTTGGCAAAATTTTCCATTTCGCCACCGGAATTCATAAAAGCAAAATAAACCAGATTGATAATATATAATATATTACGGTTAATCGATATAACTGGGAAAGTACACATGTTTCCACCAGGATATATTTTTCAGGAATTTATATTGCCGGACGACAAAGTTCTTTTTAGCGAAATCTGTATCTTCGAAAACAGAGAGTAACTTACGATCGATAAGCGAATCTCTCCGCCTCGATGGCCGAACGTGCTCTCGCTTGCAAATCATGATCTACTCCGTAGACGTACTCTGTAACAAGAAAAGTGCAGACTGTTATATACATTTATGTCTTTTAATTTACATACATCAAAGATCAAGTTCAAAATCGCGTTATGTACATTATCTAAAGCATAGATTTATTATTTTATTAAATAAAAAATTATCTCATGTCAGGTTATAATTTTAAATGAATAAATTTTAGTTCTTCAAATGTGCAGATATTCGAAAATATTAGAGTTATTCTATCAATAATAATAATTATTTTTGTAGACATTAGGAATTTTTTATCGTACATATCTTTTTTTCATATATTTGAAACAGAATAAGGTAAATAGGAAATCCTTGACATACATATTTATGTTTTATATACATGCTTCAGAATTAAAATACCTATGTCGTAACACAAACACATGCACAAGATACATGAATGAAAAAAATCATATACATATTAAAAAAATGTTAAATATTAATTATTGAAATCCTTAACAAAGATTCCTTCTATTCTGATTCGTGATGAAATCTTACAATGTTACAATTCTAATTTCTCGAACATTTTACGTGTGTGTGAGAGCAATCTCACTATTGTCTTTCATTTCCTTTAAATTGGTACCACCAACTCGCTTCCTCCTTTACGTAATTAGACTTTGGCAATTTACTCTTGAATAACAAATAACAAAATCGTAGACCAATATGATACAAAAAATATTTCACAAATAAATCCATGTTTATATAAATAGATTTTTACAAAGTATTTTATTTGTATATACTTTAATTAAGTTTTAGAAAGAAAGTATTGTACATAGGTAAGTACAATATTTATTTATTATTAGAATTAACATTCTAGAGCAAATTTTCTAAAGATGCGTTATTTGATTCATTCAGATGTTAAGAGCTCGAGCAGTAGAGAAAGAGATAAATAGATAGATAAATAGGTAGATAGATAGATCTTTTTATCTATGACAGAGAGAGAGAGAGAGAGAGAGAGAGAGAGAGAGAGAGAGAGAGAGAAAACGACAGCACCAAGTATACAACATATATCTTTATAATTTTTTTCTCTTTTTACGAAATTACATAAAAATTAGCATATTCGATTAAATGCCGATGAAAGAATTATATGCTTACTACTTCGTCAATCACATAATTGTGGTCTTTTGTACAAGACCAATTTGACGGATACCTACATCCTGAAAAATGTTAAAGAATTTCTGAGAATTGCAAGACTAGTTAGCATGTGTTTTCTTGCAAATTATTCAACGCTCCTTACCAAAGATGATATACCATCAGCTATAAAGGTTAACACTGGTCAATTACATTTATGCAAATATAAAAAATATGTTAATCATCGAAATGGTGATTTTCCTTTTATTTCTTCTACTAAAAAAGCATATGTGCTCATAATAAATATAAATAAAGCTTTATTCTATTTCATGTTCCGCAAAATATTTTAAACAGTATTGTTTTATTTTAAAAATATATTATGTGATAAAAAAAACAAAGGCAATATAAAAAATAGTTAGCTTTAATACACGTCTTTTTGGAGTCCTTTCTAATTCTTCGTGCAAACTTTTTAAAGTCTGCACACTTTGTAAAAATTATTACTTTTTCAAGTACCAATTAAAAAAGCTGATTTTATATATTATTTTTGCAAAGTATACATTTATATTTATGTCGGATTTTATTAATTGTCGAGTCGGATATGTCCATCTAATAGATTGTACATTTTCTGCATATGTTGACTATAATTATCGTTATTTCCATATGTCAGTACAAGTCATTCTCTGTATTATGCATAGAATGTCCAGTTTAATTCTCTTGAAAAATACAACATTATCTATTAAAGAGAATGATATTATAAACAAGGCAAAAATTCTTCTTTTAAGAATGTAACAGAATTTGTGAGAATGCTGTGGGCATAGATTGAAAATGTTACGGCGACGCAAGTCCATGGCGAAATCAGGCCGCGGGGTGTTAGCGTCACCTCGCTAAGAGTGACGCGTGAGATGAATAAGTAATGTGCATTAACGCAAGACAAGTAATGCTCTTTTTTTTTACGATAAAGTATGCTTACCGGAAATATCGAACTGGTTGACTGTCGACGATAGAGCTGACACCACGATAACAAATACACACAGCAGTAGCAGGCTGCCTCTGAAACCAAAATAGAAAACCCATTATTTCTTTGTTCTGTTGAAATCATTTTATAAAGGGTGATGCACAATGCAATCAAATAAAGCGCAAATATCTTCCGCAGGATTTATTTATTTTTTAAAGAATCTTCTTAAAAGCACTAGAGGGGAGAATTTGTTAAAGTTAAAAAAATATCTTTTAAATCCTTTTGTGTACATATAGATTACAATAAGATATTATTGAAACTAAGAACGTATTATTAAAAGAAGAGTTAAAAATTATTTTCAAATAGTGATGCGACTATAGTTTATATCGTTACATGATAAAGATAATTATTAAATGTATTATAAAGAAGTAATTTTATTAAATTTTATTAAATTACTCTTCAATTTAAATTATTTTCTGTTAATAACTTGAATAGTAATATTATACAAATATGTCTGTAAGTTTACAAATTTGTAAATTTAAATAATATCAAAATTGAATACCACAAAATTAGGTTTTTTCTTTTGAAGAAATTGTATTTAATATTTTAATAAGATTAGTGTATATATATATATATATATTTTTTTTTTAATTAATAATAATAATAATAATGTGTCGTGTGACAGCACCTTTATTCACCATGAAAAGTTTCGGCATAAATAATAAAAAAGAAATTAAAAAAGTATCTGAATTGTCCATCATATCCGTGAAAATATATAGTGTACAACGACATTGCAAATGCTTTCAGGTAGTCGTATGTACTTTCTCTGTGAGAGAAAAAAGAAAGAAAAAAAAAGATCAAGAACAAGCCGATTGAATTCATCGTATTCTCGATATGAGAATCCGCTTACTCGCTTTGACCGGTGTTCATTCCAGTTTTGATTGTGCGCATTGACAATAAGCATCGATTTTTATGTTCACAACTTCGAATTGTTTTAATCGATTGTGTTTCACATAAACTGAAATAAAATTATATTTAATTATATTTAATGTCATATATATTTATTTCCTAATGATGATATTAGGTATATAATATACAAAAATTACATTTTACATTCGTTTTAATATATAAAAATATAAAAATATATATAAATAGGCAGTAATATATTATTGAAAATTTGAAATGAATTTTCCCTTAAAATTCGCGATTCAGCTAATTAAGTGTTTAAATAAAATGCAAGATGTGAAGAATGTGAATTTAACGCGATTTGATAGAATGTGATCATAAATATATATTTGCGAGAAACGTGTTTTACGCCATATGGTTCACTGGTTACATACCTTTGACAATTCACCACCGAGGAAAAGTTCATTTACATGAAGAATCATTGACCATAGGGCACTTTTTTAAAGACTTCTACACGTGACCTATGTAAAGTAATGAGAGATATGCTTATTTACTTGAAATTATACTTCCTAAGAAAGATTATTACGGATATGTCTGTATGATGGTGAATTGCTTTCAACAATTATATACGTAGAATAGATAAATGGACGTAGGTTATTTTGCTACCCGACGGATATCTATGAGCTAATCAAGATCAGATGACAGACTATGTACGTTCAGGAGAATTTCCTTGCTAGGAAATAAGAAGGAGAAATATCTTCTCGCACGCGCGCTTCCTCCTTTTTGTATCCGCAGGCTTGTATAGCCGGCTTGAAATGAAGAGAGAGTAGCCACTTCGCGTGTTATGTCTCATGTACGTTTTTCTTTTTTTTTTCTTTCTTTTCGAAAGGTATGTAGGTATGTATGTGTATGTGTATGATTTATAAAGAGATTTGGAGATAGACGGATAACAGATTTATTAAATATAATAATATACTTTAAATATACTTTAAATATTATTAAGGATAAGTATATATATAATAATATAATTTCATGACTGAAAAAATATAAAATAACGTAATCATGCAATTGTATTTAAAGTTTATTAAAATTAAGAATCCTTTACAACGTTGCTGCAATGTTGCTGAAATGTTCCAAAATGTTTTTTGCTTACACTGAGAAAAAGATAAAAATTTATTTGTGAGAAATGTATTTACTTCCCTGAAATATAAATTTTTATAATATTTAAATATGATAAAATAAAATTTTATTCTTAACACATAAGCCATCAATTTTATTTTTTTACAATTAATGAGATATATTTCACAGAAATGTATATTATCATCATAATTAAATCTTTTTATAATAAATAAATATCGAAAAAAATGTCGTAAATAACATTTATTAATATTTTTCTCTTATTATTAGTATAAGATATAGATAAATATGACTGAAACTTGGAATCAAAAAAGTCAATTCTTTTAATTTCCAGAGAGAGAAAGAGAGAGAGAGAGAGAAAGAGAGAGAGAGAGAGAGAGAGAGAGAGAGAGAAAGAGAGAAAATAAATGATTTGCAGACAAAAATCAATTTCGCATGATGTCACCATGAAAAGGATTGCATCGAAAGAACGAATAGTGCAAGAAAAAGAATAAAAAATATGTCGAAATAAAAAGGATATATTTTATTATTTTATATGCACAGATAGCATTTGATAAACAGTAAGCAATAAAATAATAAAATTAGCATGTAAAATAATATAAATAAAAAACTAGTAGACGTGTAAGAATTATTATTCTTATCCTAGAACTGATTCCGGAATCAACATTCTCGATTCTTAATAACATCAAATCTTTGCGATTTCTTTGCAGTCTACTTCTCATTTAAATCATTAAAAAAAATTATATATATGTTTTTATTATTCTTTATGTCTATTTATTTTCTCATATCTAAAGTATCTTTCTATATTGAAAAGACTAACCAGAATAAACTAATTTGAAAATGAATTAACTGATTATTTAAAAAAATGATACATAGATGTAATGTACATGTCATATTTTTAAAAAAATTATTTAAACAAAGATATAAAATGTCGCGAATAAAGAGAAATTTAGAGACATTTACCTAAGTTGAAATATTACAAAAAATTTAATAAATTGGTTTTTAATTTTTCGAAACTTTCAAAATCGCGGATGTTTTTTCGAAATTTTATTTATTACAAGAAACCACTTTTACTTTCACGCAATTATCTGATTATAGCCTCAATAATGGACCTTGCTTAACACGACGTTGTAATATACGACAATGTCGTCCTACGAGATAAAACATACAGATGCAGACGGCGAATCCGACTTTCCGTACTATAAGAGGTCGCAGTCATAAGGCTCATACACGCACTTACACACACACACACACACATACAAATGATAATTCAGGGTCAGTGGGTCAATGGAACTGGAGAAATCTTTCGCAGGGATCGGATACGTACGCGGGTCCTCGGGATCTCGTGCCTTGAGCGATGGTCATATCTCCAAAAAGTATCGCTCCGCGGGGCATACGATGTGCCATCGAGCTAGTCTCTCGAGAGAAGTCGAATCCCAATTAGACATGCTCATAAGAATCGTCCGATTCCTACTACGTAAATATGTTTCTCTCTCTCTCTCTCTCTCTCTCTCTCTCTCTCTCTCTCTCTCTCTCTCTCTTTCTCTCTCTCTTTCTCTGAATATTTTTATTCAAATAAAATGTGATAGATATAAAAGAATTAAGTTTAGTAAGTACAGAAAATATTATAATTCTGTCTTTATAGATGTAATTCGAAAATATCTTAATATGTAATAATTTACTTAATGAATCTGATGAATGAGAATATAAGTTTTCTTAAATGTTTTAAA
>NW_017259306.1:1663712-1668191 GCF_001594045.1 Atta colombica | reverse complement strand
ATATATATATATACTATATATGCATTGTATTGTACATACACGCACGCGCGCGTAATCATATTATTAATAATACTAATATATTATTAATATTATTATTGCGAGGATTTAAATTACTTTTACCTATAAGATATGTAATAATAAAATTCCATTTGAATGAAACCTCTTTACCGGATGTGAAACTAAATGGATCACCGAAATTACAACAGTATATATACAGTAAATTCTTTGAGATAGTAAGTATCGGAATAACGGCGATGCTCCCGAGGAAATATATGCGGGTGAAAGTGTTAATAGGATATTCGCCTAGAGATATTTTGGTACGTTCGTTCTACAAGAAAAACAACTTGACCATGATAGATAATGGAAGATACAACTGCTTCTACAAAATCCATATCTAATTACCTCTTATAGGATTATTATGTCACGACTACGATATTTCGCTTGCAAATTTGCCAAATTTTATGAAACACATGTCAAAATTTATATTCTTTCGGATCGAAAATAAGATATGAAGATTCAAGCTAGATCATTTATTTCATAAACATCTATTTCAAAAACTTTTATTTTTAATACAGTATTTGTAATATAATTGTATTTCGTATTTTGTATTTCAAATTGAAAGTATTTTGTATCTTGTAAAATATCAAGTTTAATTGTCAAGTATTTAGTACGGTATTAGTATTTGAAATACAAAATACTTTCAATCTTTTGATTTGAAATACTAAAATATAAAATACAAAATTATATAAATTCGCGGATTTCAAATCTTCGTTAGTTTAGATTAAACAAAATTGAAGATTGATATAGAAAAGAATTCAGTTTTGCATTTCCAGCTTTCAAAGAAGAAAACAATGATGAAGGTTAACGCGTTTCAACACTTCGATAGAAATTTTATCGAGCTGACATTGATTTGAATACGTGATCACTTTACGGATCAAAACAGGTGACGAACATTTCCAAACGAATTCTTTCGTCTTACAACATCGTAGACTGCTGTAATCAGTATGAGTAACATCGTCATCCTTCTTATCTTCGGGTTTCTCTATTTTATAATATTATGTATATTTAGTCGCAATAAATATTTGCAAAAGACGAATTGTGCGGATTAATCGCGGTGAATTTATTTATGGATGTTTTATTAATCGATGATTGAGTTATAATAGATGAATATTGTGCTATATTGTGTGATAAGTGAATATTGTACTATAGAGATAAAACATAATGATAAAAAAAAGAAAAGAGTATAGAACAAATTTTCATTCATTAGTTTTACATATGTTATAGCTGTAGTAATCGATTATTATAACACTACAATAAAATACCATGTAACAAAAACAAGTATTTTACATATAAAAAATCGGTATGTACCTGAAAGTAGAAGTATAATAAAAGAATGACATAATTTTCAGACAATTGCATAACTTCATCTTGCACTGCGGTTAAATGTCCTCTAGATTTTAATCTTTTGAAACGGAACATATTTCTATGCTACACTGAAAAAAATACTAAATTTTAATAAATATTTGCTTGAATATTTCGAAATAAATTTTATTAAATATAAATATATATTTATTTGATACAAATCATCAATTTGATATAATTATTATTTTTTTTAAAGAAAATATTTATATTTATTGTAAGTTTATGTTTATTTAATACTATTCAAAGAAATATTGTTAAGATTTAATGAATTTTTTTTCAGTGTAAATTTTATTTCTATTTTTATTAATTAATTTTTTTGTGTGTGAAAAATTCTGTCGGTGTAATAATATAAAATATATTAGTAATTGTAAAATTCAATTAAATTTGTTATTTAGTACAAAATAATTATATTTTTATTAGTGCGTTTCTAAAGGAACAAGATTAGTTGTAAGTGATGCAAGTATTAAAGAATTAATATTTATTAAAGCCGTAACTTTCATACATAAAAAAAGGAAAAGATATGAATTATTGTAGCATTATATAATAATATAAAATATATCTTAAAATACACCTATTAAAAATATATCTATTAAAAATATGCAAAATTAAATATATTTTACGACAGAATTATAATGCATAATAATTTCTATTGACATGCTTACAATGGATGCTGTATTAATTACGAGCGCGATTCAAATACTAAAGAATTAATACCTATGATATTAAAACCGTAGCTTTCGATTAATAACGAATTGTATGCAAGAGAAGAAAAAATACTGCAACTGTGAGTACAATAGATGACAAAAGACGGACGACTTCGTAACAGAAAGCCGCTCTCCTTGATTTCATCGTCATCTCATCGTGACACTTGCGATTACATCTACCGCATTCACCGCGATAATCGCTCGGACGTGCCCGCGCAACAATGATCTAATGACTTGTGTCTCCGTACACAAAAGTTCGCGGCAACCTTCTTTATCGCGATTCACCGCGTTCCTTTGTTATTGCGCGTGATCAGCCCATAAATCCGCTCGCTTCGCAATTGGACATTCATGTCTCTTATTGCACCGAGCGGCTAATTCTAAGCAACGGAACTTAGCGACAGTATATATATATAAAAATGAAAAATAAATTGCTAAACTTCTATGCAAAAAATGAAAAGGAAGGTAACTACAATGTATGTGTATAAACAATGTAGAATAATTTAACAGTATAATTTGTGTATCTTAACGCAATCTTAATTAAGCAATTATATTGGCAATAAAATAAAAAGATTAATTTCTAATGTTATAATTTATAATATGTAAAATACATGTATGTATTTTATATATTACAAATCTAAATTCAAAATAGAATGAATAATCCAAAGAATAAACGATCATTTCAAATATAATTAATTCTTTATCTTGCGATACTTCTATGCCACGCGCACACGGCGTTAATTATATGTCATTGATCTAATTAGAAAAAGAATTTATAATTTAACATGCTACAAGTATGTTTTTAAGGAAAAACAATGTAGAATGATTAAATAGATAATTTTTAAATTTTTAACTTTTAATAAATAATTAATATCAATTATGTTTTATTGACTGTAATTATTGTGCTTAATTAACATTTCTTATTACGCTTGCATATATTTAAACAACATTAGTATTGCAGTTTTTTCGAGCTTAGTATATTCTTGGATTCACGAGTGACAGCTAAGTTGATTATTAAGTTTCAAACATTTGCTGAAATCTTTAACGTTGCATACTTTTGCAATATGTACGTATCTGCGTTATTTAACGCGAAAACCGGAACTTTGCTTTTTGAAATTTCAGAGAAAGTGATTCTTCTTAGAGAGAGTATACTACTTTTTTATTAATAAAATTATAAATTTTTAAATACTATAATTCTTTATTTTGTTCTATTTTTATCTTTCTCTCTCTCTCTCTCTCTCTCTCTCTCTGTTACATGTTACATGTTCTTTCACTTTTTTCACTTTTTATTATTGTATTATCATTCAAAAATTTTATTCAGTTTCAATATAGAAAGTCTATAACTGTTATTACGTTATGAAATGTTTTCAAGTACAATAGGCTGAAGAACCTTGTTATAATAGCCGACTTAATGCTTATTGCATGCGGTGTGTGTGCATGTTGTGTGTGTTAGTGCGCTCTGCGAGAATAGTGACCTATGATTTGCAATGACGTTCGCCAGATAAATAACTTTTAATCCGGATCGTGATAGGTTAGTGCAACGGAAATCACTGACCTTGCACCTGCGGCACCTTCACAGGTGATGCCGATAATAATATCGGATATGCTATCGTTATTTTCTCAATTCTATTCGTTCAAAGTTAATAACTTAAAGCTCAAAGTTATATATAAGAAGTTATATGAAAAATAAAATTTTTTAATTTCAAAATTAATTATAAAAACAAAATTCCTTTTGCTATTTTATATTTTGTTGGGACAAAATTTCAAAATTATTTGTTTTTATAAAATTTCTATTTTAATTATTTTATATACATCTAGTTAATTAAGATCTTCAAGATTTCATTATCTTCAAGTAAAATTTTATATAAATTTCTATTTACGTTTTATTACAGTAATTTCAAATACAATAAATATTCAGGATTGGCAACGTTACCATAAAAATAACTCGTTTCCATTATCGTCTTTTTTTCCTAAAAAAATAAGGAGTTTTTGCAATAACGTGGATCCAGATGAATGCTAAAGTCACGTTATCCTTTTCTTAAGTAGTTATTAAGAAGAAGATAATCTAATTTTATAGCGTTCACCGTATTTGGAACGGTATTGCCGTTTATCCAAAAATTCCTTAATAACTTATTCGTTATTGATTTGTAAGAGTAACTCATTACCATTATCGTTACTCAACGAATATAACGAATCGAATTACTTTTTTTCCTTAACATTAATAGAATATTATATGCAGATTTTTGCAGTAAATGTAAAAAAGATGTAAAAAAATATATGTCTATAGTAAACATTATGAGTTATTTTCATAAATGAAATAGATGTTGTCATATCATATTATATATATATATATATA
>NW_017259306.1:1652639-1663389 GCF_001594045.1 Atta colombica | reverse complement strand
TATATATATATATATATATATATATATATATTTCATTTCTTGTAATTTTTATACTTAAATAAATTTATTTTTCGTATTACTTTTAATTAGATATCTTTAAATTGTACGTTTAACTCTTAATACATATACAATTTTCTTTTATTGTGCTTGATCGTCGTTTGTGTGTGTGTGTGTGGGTTAATTTCCATAATTTTTGCAAATATATAAAAATTATGAATAGATTCTTATATATATTTTAACATCTTTAAAAAATATTTATGAAGTATTTAAAAAGAAGGAAAGGATAGAAAGAATTATTTAATCAGGTGTAGTATTTCGAAGCAAAAAAACAAGATACGAATGACTCATCATGAATACTCTCGTGAACTCTTATAATAAAAAAATAATATTGTTTGTAATCTGCATTATATACATATATTTTATTTTAAGAAATTAAATATACTGTAAAGATTCTTAGTTATGTCCATTTCCATCAACATAGATTAACTTAATCTCGGTTCAATTTACTCTTTATCTTTTTCTAATCTTTAGAACTAGAAAAAGACGAAAAATAAGTTGAACCGAGATTAAAGTTAATCTACATTGGTGGAAATTGACATAAGTCTATACGTGTGAACTGCGAATACAATGGAAAAAAGGAGTCGTGATTTAGACAGCCAATCAGATCGTTAATGTTTCATCTCTGTTTTCCAGGGCTATAGTTATGACTAAACTTTTACGTAATTAGAAATAAAGTAACGATAAAAGTAACTAGTAAGTAAATCGTTGACCCAAAAATATAATTGCATTACCATAAATGTTACTCAGAAGAAAATATAATATTATTACCCTATTATTATTATAATATTATTAATATTATTATTATATATTATTATTATAATATTATTACCATTTGTTACCGAAAAAAATAATTTGTAATGATAATGACGTTACAAATAACGCGTTACTTGCTATCCCTGTAAACATCGTATTCTTTGACACGTTCTGCACTCTTTTCGACACTTGTATATTTGTGTTCATGTAAATAAGAATCCAAAAAAGGAAATTGCATATGTTCTTATGAAGGACAGATCCATTATTCGGAAGGCAACTGAACATGAGTATTTGCAATTGCTGGTTTTCTATCTTATGAACAGTATACAATATCTCAACCGACAATTAATAAGACACGTCCGCGTCTTATGACTGCAAGAATATCCGTAGTGACAGAGTTTAATATAGGAGTAAGGGAAAAACTTTCGAGATTCGCACATCGTGTAGACTTTCATCCTAGAAGGATGCGGTTTATAAATAAAATAAATGCTGAATCACGTACCGATTACGCGGTATGCGAGGACTGGTGATAAAACCGCTGATTTATAATATTCGGTGCAGAGAGAATACTATACTTTCTATAAAATAAAGATATTCTGTTATTAAAAAGTGAATCTCGTGCTCTCTCGTTACCTGGCTCTTCCTCATGTTTTAGAAAGTAGCTACTCACACGTACAAGCGCGCGCTCGCGCGCTCGTTCCGTCTCGCCAATTGATCGAGAACTTCGTAGGTGTCTATGATTGCATAAACGCAGCTTGCATCGCGACTGAGGCTTGAGACGTGAAGAAGGTGATTATTATGACTGCATCTCTTCTACACGTCAAATAGTCGGCGCAAGACTAAGCATTACCGTTCTTCCTCTCAAATTTTTACTAACTAAAAAATGAATGTAAGAATCAAACATGAACAATACGGACGAATAAAATTTTTGGTCAAAGATCAAATAATATGTAAGTGCAAAATTTACATTAACATTGGCAATAAAGATTATATAATGAGATCCAATTTTTAACCAGTACACTGAAAAGAGAATCTGGTTGGATTAATTGGAATTCTGGAAAATGGATAAATTAGAATTTTCTGATTAAATTTACAGATTAAAATTTTAATCGAGATAACCAGATGTTTAATTATAACTAGAATTTTGGTTAATTAGAATATACTTCGTTAAACATCATATCCTTTTACACATCCTTTTTACTATGATTCAATAGATGTAAAAAAGAAAATAATAAAGGAAATGTTCTTAGGATATGTTTTATTTAAACGCGTTTCCTGAATATTAGTGCGGTAGCGTATCGATTATATCCGGCGGTCAAATTGAGAAAACATATTTCAAGCAGTCGTACTGCAAGTGG
Organism: Atta colombica; assembly: GCF_001594045.1. Classification (NCBI taxonomy): domain Eukaryota; kingdom Metazoa; phylum Arthropoda; class Insecta; order Hymenoptera; family Formicidae; genus Atta; species Atta colombica. Next base: position 1,661,218 of record NW_017259306.1, on the reverse strand, counting down.
ACAATGTCCCTCACTTTCTGTATAATTCTTTTTATTATGCGAGATTTATCAAAACATGGACAAGATTATAATGAGCCGGAGAGAACTTATTGTCGGTAGCCTTAAAAGAGAGAGAAAGTGCATGATTCGCACGACGCTGTTTGCATGAAAACGATGATTGTTTGTATAAAAATATATGAACGATCACTACACATCCATTTAATCTCTTAATCCAAAGTGTTACGTTCATGTTATAAATAATATAAAAAACAAATTGAACAAAATATGGATGTAAATGAAATTTAAATAATTACTGTCATATCTTTTCTAAATGTATAAAAATTTATAAATTTTAATTTTAAGTGAAAGAATATATTTGTAAATAAAATATAATGAGTTTATAATATATTACGTGATTAAAAAATTTTGAAATTTTTTCGATATCTTCTTTTCGTTTCAACAATCAAGCAATTAATTATTTTTTGTATGATAATCTAATAGCGAACATATTTTTAATATGTTATATTTAAATATTACTAATACAATATTTGATAGATATTAAATACTAAATATGATAGATACTAATATATATGTATATATTAGTTTAATGCATTATTTTAATATATATTAATTATATTTGATATATATAATTTTTAGTAAAAGTCACTAGCAAGAAGATAGTTTTATAATTTCCATGATGCTTTCTCCTTCCCCTTCTATATAAAATATATACTGACTCACTGCTCTCTTAGTACACATAACGATACTTTTGCTACTAGTAAAAGAAAACATTAACGCATCTGTTGACACATGTATGCTTAATATATATTTTTTTAATTTTAGGCTGACAGAAGAGAAAAAAAACATGATTTATTTTAACGATACAGCAAAAGAGAACCGCTTGGTAGACCGCAAGGAATAAAACTTCGTGACAAATAATACTTTAACGTTATTTATGCAATAAAATGTCATTACCATTTGAAATTCTACATGGAAATAACGTTATGTTTACAGCCGCAGTTAATAAGAACAACTATAATATAATTCTATTGTAACTTTTTATCTATAATAATATATGTATCATATACACGTATTGTTAAATAGACGATTAACAAAAAACTAGTAAAAAATTTTCTTTTATCTAAAAGAAATCCAAAGATTAAAAAAAAAAATTCAAAAATTAATTATGCAGTACCATAAAATCATTCTTTTTTTAAGAAATGTAAGCTTTTATTATTCTGTTTTAAGTATTTTTTACTTCATCTTACCATTAAACCGATTAAATATATTTGTACGTATTATTTTAAAAGAGGAAGTCACAAAGTTGTTCTCTAAAATGTGAAGCACAATTATAAAATACCATGGAAATAATCTATCGTATAAAATATATTCTAAATAAGCATTTAAGGTAGTTAAGAGAAAGTATAGACGAAAAATGCAGAATAAAATATCGATCGTGAGACATTCAGTCTCTTTCAATTACAATCAGAAAAACAGTATTTTTAACAATGTTCTTTTTCTTTTCGAGTATTTTGTGCCTCTTCGGTGACGAGGAGAATAGTATCGCATGTTTGCTAGCGAAGCGTAAAAGCGTCGATTCTATAATTACACGGCTGAAAGATTTACCGCCAGGCCATAACTTATGCGGTTTAATTATGCTCGACTTTATGGTTCACTACATCATGATATTTAATACAAATCAACATTAAGTAATGTTAATCAATTTATTGTAATAGGTGTTGCATTTCATAAAGGAAATTAATATTTATTTTCTTTAAAGTGTTAATAAAATATAATTCAATACTAAAGCGTGTCGCATATCTATAAACAGATTTTAATTACATTAACAAGATTATCTTGCTCTACAAAGTATAAAGAGATACCCGAGAAGATAAATTCTCATTTCTGGTTTATATATTTATATCTATATAAGTTTTTATAAAATTCTTGCAATCTGTTGTTTATTTCTTCATTCTTTCTGCATTAAATAATCGAAATTTTCTCCATTGAAGGTATGTAAATTATTAGTACTGCTAACCCCATTTTATTATACTTACGATGATATTGCATGATACTACAATGTAAAAATATTAACGATAGTTTTCACTTGACTGCATCGAATCTTGATGATTTTCCTTTGTTATATACTATGTACTTATGGGTACTGATAAAAAAACATATATTACACAAGAGAAACATGTTACTATAATTGTATCCGACGTACGCAGATGAATACCATTATTAGTCTAATGTAAGCTAATTCTCTCTTACATTGCAACCACTCTGTAATTTTCAGAAATGTGTAAGTTAATCTTTAATTTATATCCAAGTATTATTAAAACTACCATGACATATTGTATACTTGGAAGCAATAAAGGATTCGATTAGCCTAAAAAAATTTTCTGCACATCTTCGCATTAAATTATCTAACTGCTAACGCATCACATATAATTCTGGAATTCAAGGATTCCTGAATATAATTTAAATATTTTTAATTTATAATACATTTATATCGATGTTTTTATCTCAAACTATTTAATATTGTAGGACTTTCAGGTCTTTGAGTTTTCACAAATATTGACATTTCTCAAGATTGCAAGATTCTCAAGAATGTCAGAACTATCATTTCCTTGTAAAATTAATTATGCAGATTTAAAAACGTTTGATAAATTAAGTATCTGAATCTTTATCAGTTTCACCAAGGTAAGATTAATTTTAATCTCGATGCAATTTACTCTTTATCTTTTTCTAATTCTACAAATTTATAGAAAAAAATAAACAGTAAGTTAAACTGAGATTAAAATTAAATCTTTCATTAATAGAATCGGACCTAAATGCTTTTTTTTAAACTTCATTCTCTTCTTAAATTGTAAAATTTAAATTATAAAACGTTTTATAAAACTTTTTAGTTCCTTGATGTCTCAACTAAAAATTATTATTATTAAAAATCGTTTTAATTAGCAACACATTTCCGTATAATATTTGACTATACACGTAAACGCGTCTGATAAATTAGAGACCTGCACTACTTGAATCTTCGGCCTACATTCGAATGTAGTGTTCTGAACTCTATTGAACTATTTTATTATCACAATTAGTAGAATATTCGAGAAAGTTGTAAAATTTTGATAATTCCTTATTTTTTTATATTATGAAAATTTTATGACTAATAATAATAATAATAATAAACATTATTACGGAAATAAAACATTAAACGTATGTAGTACTAGAATAAAAATAAATAAGAAAATAGAACAAGTGTTCCGGTAAATGTTTCACACAAGTGTGCGAGTTACACAATAGAAATATTAATCGGAATAATTCGCAATAAGCAATCGAGCGTTGTTTTCTTATTAACAAGCCGGAAAACACAATTACATTATTACTTCACTATTTATCATAGACGGAAACAATTAAATATCAAACGTGTGTATAGAATAAACTAAATAAGTAAATAAAACAAGTGTTTCAGACAAGTAGGCGAATTACATAATAAAAATGTTGATCTCTTCCGAATAATCCGCGGTGAGCAATCGCGCGTCGTCTTCTCAATAAGACGGAAAATATAATTACGTTATGACTTCATTGTTTGTCATAAAGTTAATCGAGCGATCGATCGCGGCATGTGGCCGTACATTGAACGTAAATGAATTTAATTGGAAGTACGTCAAGAAAAATGTCTGATGAATAAGAGACTTTCTGGTTATATAATAAAAATAAAATATGTTAAACAGACGATGAACATTTATCAGAAATTATGAAATAAAAAAATTACCATTTTGTCATTTAAGCGACCTCCATACGTATGCGGGTATTATCTTTCGCTTACTTTTTCTGCACTAGTTTCTTTTTTTAGAGTGAGAATGAGAGAACAAATGAAATTTATTTAAATTTATTTCCGTTGCACTATCTCACAATTTTTTCTCAGAGTTAACTGCAAATGTTTTGAAATCTCTTTCATTGAGAGAAAAATGTTGAAGTATTGCGAAGCAAATATTATTTATAGCGTTTTCTTCGATACTTATTATGAAAAACTTTGATTGTGATGACGAAATATACATTTTTGTGAAATATATCTCATTAATTGTAAAAAAATTAAATAGATGATTTATTTGTCAAAAATAAAATTTTATTTCGCCGTATTTAAATAAAGATTTGTTTAAAGTAAAATAATTTTTTTTTCCAGTGAAATATCTAAATATATTTGTTCATCAAATAAATTTTAAATATGGGATACATCGTGAAGTGTCCAATTAAGTAAGAATGAAAGGCAAGAAGATTATTTAACGAAGTTTTAATAAACCCCCTAATTCAACAAGTGCATGATGAAGTACCGTTTTAACTACTTATTAGAAAGTCACTTTTACGCGCTTTGCGGAAAGCTTAGTTATCATCGTGACAAGTTAACTCATACTAATCGTCTCCCACGTAACGCCTAGCGATGAACTTTTGATTTTGCGCTCTTCCGATGAAAGAACAATTTTCATTTTTTCTCAAAAGAAGAAACCTCGCGATTATCAGGATCTTATACATTTAATCTTTCTTTCGAACACGTGATAATTGAAATATAAGAAATCAATGTTGACTGCTTTCAGTAAAAAAGTAATTTTGCAACTGTTGAGAGTGGTTTATACATATAGATTCAGTGAGAAACTAAAAGCAAGACCAATCATGTTAAAGAATTTTACAATAATTACCTTTTTCTGCAGTCAATAGTTCAGAACAGTTTCGTTTTTATTGATCTAATGATTTAATGATTGAAAAAATGATCTAAGCCCTTACCTGAGCCAGCTGACTGTCACCATTTCTGTCACCCTTTCGACTCGCGCTCGTCTGTGTCTTCGCTCTTACAATCGCGTGCCTTTTCCCGCGCACAGCGCGGTCCCGCACGTTCTTCGCTGTCGCTTTCGATGCGGCAGTAAAAAGATTTAATTCGGTGAAAATTCTTCCGTTCGCTCGCGCAAGCTCTTATGCTTTCTCTCTCTTTCTCTCAGAGAGACGTTACACTGATCTCGCGGATAAGATCGAGAAGAAACACGTATCTTCAACGACTCTCCGGCGAATACTGAGAGTTCCGTCACGGGCGCCGTGATAGCCTCCTCTTTGCACAACCACGCGGCGAGTGAAAGCGAGAGGTGCCGCCGTGTTGGCCACCTCTATGAGCGAGAGCGAGAATACGAGAGAGTGAGCGAATGGCTGTAGGAAAGAAAAGGAGAGAGAGAGTTCGCACGCTGAGCGACACTCAACTTAAAGTCGAGCGCGACTGAAGATACGCTGGTGTGACCGAGCGAGAAGAAATGAACCATGATGCGCTCAGAGTCAGTTCGGTGCGACGCTGAACTCCGAAGTTGTCGTGGAAGTAAACGAGTCGATGCATGTCTGACTAGCCTGACAAGAGAGGCAAAAAGGAAGTTTTGGCGCATAGGAGAGGAAGACGGCTTATGCATAAATCTCATACGGTAGCAATATCGGAGATAACAGACATCTTCGTACCTATTATTCGCTTGATTTATGCCCATAATGAGCATGATAATGAGGGTACTTCTTACATAAGTCTTCCTCGTCTCCCTAATCAACCCTTAAGTACTGAGATTGAATTTGAGGGTAACGCGGGTAACATAACCAATTCGACCGCAATAAATGCAGAAGTTATAATTTATGAATGCAGATAAGCGAGTGAAGATAATTTAAAGTTACGGTGAACGCTAACGCAAATCCTACTTTTCATATATCTTTGTAATAAAATCAAAAATGTATGAAGTGGGTATCTGAACACTTGTATTTCAAAAATTAATCCATATAATATCGATCATCTCTCGTCCTGAATTATAATTTCTAAAACACTCGCGCAATTCAGATCAGATTTAACTTTTGCAGTCTAATTTTTGAATTTAATTGTTATTACGGCAATTTTTTAAAACCGCAAATACTTCTTTGCTTGTGACAAGATGTAACGTAGCTACCTCGCAAAGTACATTATAAAAAATATTTATTTTGCAATTAGTCTAATCTTAAAATCTTCCAATTCTAAAATCTTCAATTATGATGAATCACGAGATTATCCAATCTCAGATATTATTGAACTTCCTCGATTTATGCAATTGACAAAAGCTACGTCTCATCAAGTTTTGCAAAGTGAGATGATATAATTATCATTTTTTTTTTTTAGTTTTAAAAACTTATTTTATAAGTTTTTAATTTATTATCGCATCAAAAATTTGAGAAGAATAATTGTAATATTATTTTTCATATATATATGTACATACATATTTAATATTTAGAGCAGCATCAATCGCGAACTAGATTGTCTGATCATTTCAAAATCTTTTTTTATAGTAAATCTTTATAGAAAATTCACGGAATGAAGTTCGCGCAAGAAGTTGACACGATGATATGACGATATGACGCGTCGCGTTAATTGGCACGCTGCAATTCGAGGAACAGCGACGAATCGCTATTGAAGATCACAAAAATTCTTAGAAACAACAGCGAATGGAGGATAATGATCATGAGAAAGGCAATGCCACACAGACAAATAAATGCTGTCCAAGGAAACCGATTGAGATGACTGCGCGATATCGGGAACATCGAACGGATATTCTGCCCTCGTAATATTTTCTACTTTTACGAGTGTTATGAAATTAGGAATGTTGATACTTCACCTTGAACTCTTATACTCTTATACTCATTAATAATACATAGAAATGTTAACAATTATTGGAGAATTTTAATATATTGTAATTGAAGATTTTAACAGAAATTAAGATGGAAATTAAATTTTAATATACTATTATTTATATAGTAAGTACTGCCTTTTTTTGTATATTCAACTTATTTGTTAAGTTTAAGTTATTATAATATTGAATTATTATTAAAATATTCGAAGCATTAATAAATAATTATTTGCATATTGTATGACACAATTTTTTTTGCAACAGCATACTTTTTTTTTACAAAATAATGCTTTTTTCAATAATAAGTTTCTGTATATTATTTGCATTACTTATTAAATCGAAATTTTCTTGTTTCATCTACCCTCCCCCCTTCTCTTTCTCTTTCTCTCTTCCTCTTTTTTTCCTTCTTCTCTTTCTTTCTTTCTCTCGCAATATTTTTAACTAGACGAGCGGGATTCCTGTTCAATTAAAAATCAGCAAACTATTCTCAAACGAGGACATAGTAACCGGGATATATGGACGTGTCTTCATGCAAGTACAAATGTTACGAAGAAGGTCGTGCGATATCGCATCGTGACCTTGACTTTTGCGAAAAAGAATTAAGCCAGTCGAAAAGTACTCGCAGAGTTGTACAATCTTCGGATTTGCCAGGAGAGCTTTCTCTGTAGAAATCGAGTGCTCGATTAGTTAAGAGGCAGGCGTTGAGATCAGACAATAAATAATAAATAATCAAGAGGTGGAAATTTGGAGTCAAGACTTGAGAGTTTGAAAGCTGAAGATTGAAAAATAAAAAGCTAAAGGTTAAGAGTTAGAGAATTGACGACTGACAATTGATGATTGCCGCGATTATATGTTGAGTATTACGTATGACTTAATCGCAACGATATCCATCCGATTATTATACACATAGATGATTTTCACATATCACGTTCTGTCATCAACAAAATGCGAATTCTTAGTAACGAATGGGAAAACACAAGAGTAGAAAGATTCAAGATAGAAAGGGCATTTTTAAATTAAGACAGCTATACGCTCGAGACTTCCTGTACTCACACCTTTGACCTCTGATTTATCATGTACGTTGAATGTACATTTAAGATACTGTCATACTTTACGCATTTTTCGATTTGATGAAAAGTATCATGTATTTTACGTCCGCAACAATGCACACTGTATGAGATAAATGTAAATATAGAAAAGAAGTCGTGTTGGACAAACATTAAATAATTGTAAATTGTTAATAATTTTACAGTAATAATTAATAACAATATAACAATATTAATGAATAATAACGTTAATTAATAATATTAATTATAAATCAGTAAAAAATATTAATTAAAAATTGTTTCATTATTTCAATATTTACTTTCCACTATATTATTTTAAACTTATAAATAATTTGTAAACAGTTAGTTGCAGTCACTTTTAATCTTTGCTATTATCTTTAGTAATTAAAATATTTTTGAAAAAATCACTTTTATATCAAAGTGTCATCTAAAATTATTTTTAAATTAAAAATCTCTTCTTTCTAAAAAATCGCAATAATCATATAGAACTATTGTCAAAATTAAAAAGTATAAGTCATACAAATAGTAGGTTGAGTTGCGACAATCACGGGATCTGTAGTGAAAGTGTTATAACGAGATAGAAAGAAGTCCATTCTTTTTCCTTTTCCTTTTAGTGACTTTCATCGAGATCCAATAAAAAAAGTATATTAATAAGCGTCAATAAATTTCAAGATAATCTTTCATTGGAGAATATTTCATTGAAGAATATTATACATATAACAAAATAAAGGAAAATGATCATCAAAGGCGAAAAAACGAAGAGAAATTATATTATACAAAAAATTTGAAATATCTTTTTAAATTCCTGGTATTTTTTATTTGTTTTGTACTTAAGAATAATAATTTTAATTATTGAGAT
>NW_017259306.1:1650937-1652539 GCF_001594045.1 Atta colombica | reverse complement strand
AATATATATATATAAATAAATTATTAATATTATTAAAATGTATAAATTTTTTTTATTTATTAATTGTTTTATTATTGCATTTTTGTGATAGAATATTTTTATATCAAATATATAATAAATTATTGTAACTTAACATAAATGTAGAATTTACTCAATCCATTTTGCAATGTTACTTGTGTGAAACAGTAATTAAATCATAAACATATCGACATATCGATGACAGTCGCTATCATATTTTGCTTGATTTTAGTGAGCAAATAATTTTGCAAATATATTTATAGTATACGGTTCATTCTCATCTTTTCTATCCCTTTCTAGCAGTATTGAGAAAAAAGGAAGAGAAATACTTCCTTGTATCACAGTGAAATTCGAGAGATTGTCTTTTCGAGGTTACCTGCATCGAAGCACGTTTCCATCGTGAGTTTATGTAAAACGTTCCGCTCAGTATGTATGTCACAACAAATAGTTTATATGAATCGATAGGTACATTAATTGATTCAAATTTTATTAGAACTGAAATTTTTGAGATAAATAGAATTCCACAAATAATTACAAAAAGAATTAAATTTTTAGTTGGAAAAATTTACCTAATGTAATACAATACATATTTATGTATCTAAAAATGTTTTATAATAATACAAATATATTAGAAATTTATTTGTTGTGTTTATTGAACATTAAGTTAAAACATTTTGTTAAAAATACTTCTTTTTTTATTTTGTGCGCCTGAGTAAGTGTTATTTGTGGCAATATAATTTGCCAAATTAAATTCTACATTACTAATTCCTTTCAATTTGCAACTCAAGGCGGAGCAAACATGCATGCAAAAAATCTCGAGCAGTGCGAGTGCGCTTTTCCAGTTTCATGTTAAGAAACATTAAGAAATTGAAGAATACATGTGTTCGTTGGAGAACATATTACGTTTACTTATTGATGTATATATTTTAATAAATATTGATTTTAATAAAATAAAATATATTTTTTTTAATTAATAATTTTAGGTTATGTACTTACATAAATGGTCTTCTTTCTAATCTTATTATTGTTTACAATTTAGTATATAATTTTGATAAACTTGTTTTTCTTGTAAATAACAATCTTAAACACAAATAAAAATTTTACCTATACGATAATCGTTTTGCCATAACTCAACTTGCATATATCACTATACCATACAGTCCCGCATCAGCAGCAGTGACGACAGCGAGAATGACTACAAGCATTACTCAATGACTAGCGATCCACATGTGACTAGCAATGTAATCGCGATGTCCCACGCGATCTCTCATAACGATCCGCGATTCTCCTCGCGATCAGTGGGTTTGAGTCCGTATATACCAGCACCATCGTTAACGGCGTCGCGATGCTAACGATTACTGTCATTATCATTATCATCATCATCACTTACCCCGAGAGTCGAGCGAAAGTCTCGAACTAAACTTGTTCGAACCATAAGTATAATTTTTCTTCAAAAATGTACTATACTTCCTGTATTACGCTTCCGTGCTTCTCTTATTAATTGTCACGAATTTTTCACGGAAGAGAGAAAATTAATTACACACGCAATGTTTTCTAACATTAATTTAAAACAGTTTAATTTAA
>NW_017259306.1:1646340-1650837 GCF_001594045.1 Atta colombica | reverse complement strand
TATATATATATATATATATCGTTTATTATTTTATTTTCACATTTTATCATCACACATTCTTTACTTTATTAATAGTATAGAATTATTTTATATCACAGGTATACAATTAATCTGTTGAATCTCTGTATTCGACTAAAAACTAAATCATATTTTCATAGGATACTCGATAAACACCTACGTATAAGGCGTGTCACGAGACTACTGAAAACCGGCTCTATTAACTATGTCACATGTACGACAATTTGCTAGTCTCTTGTCCAATTTACTTTCATCGATAGTGAACAGAAACTCTGAGAAAGTGTGCATATATGTTGAATTATTCTTACGTATATAACGTATTGCATAGTAATAGCTTAATTATAATTACGTACTACCATGAAGCAAGATCTCAACGTGTCATCATTCAAGTCTCTAACAATGCAATAAATCAATGCTGTAATAATTAATGGCCCTTATAAATTTAGTAATAAGGAATGCAATCTCGCTCTATCTGATCTCGTACATATAAATCCCATTGATTAGTGCAAAGGATCGAATAAAAAAGGTGGTTGCAGAAGAAGTTTGTAAGATCGTTTCTAAAAATATATCAACAAGATAATATATCTTCCAGACGAAATTATATATGAGATGGGAGATGTTTTTAGCATACTTAATGTCCGTTCGGATGCGCGCGCAGTGAGAGGATATCGGGCGTTAAAGATTGGGAAAAGTTTAGTCATCGCGATGAAGCAGGTAAACCAGGTTATCGCAAAATATAAAAGGTCAATATTTTCTCGGAGGAATTCAATTCCAAATTAGTCAAGGACTGACGAATTCGTACACATCAAGGACATGCACTTTATTTTTCCAATCGTCAAAACCTCTCCTATACTAATTTTGCGCGCGATCTTATGCATATATCGAAAAGGGCATGGCTAAAATTCTTTAATATGCAGAATTCCTTCAATTAACTATTTGAATAATATAATTTAACAAAAAAAATGTAAAGAAAAGAATAATCATACTTTTCTTATATTCAATATGAGAATTGTAGGCTCCGAAATTACTTATTATATCACAACTTCAATAAATTTTACATTAAAAGTAAATTGAAAAAATATAATTTATTTAAATTATATAATTTATCACATATTTTGCAAATATTTGTAAGTATTTCTGCTTAATTTATATATTCATGCTTAGTTTCGAGTACATTTAATATTTTTATTTTTATTGGATCAACTCTAATTTATTCAACGTAACAATGTCAAGAAACTTGATATATGCAATCCTTCTGTCTACCTTTTAATTTCTCAATATAACAGATAACAGGATAGAAGCAAAAGCGCCTCAGGAATTCAGGAACCGATGAAGAGACAAACGAGCCGTACACTGACCTGCTTTTCGCTGCAGACATCCTTGTTTCGTAATGCTGTTCTCTCGATGTCGGTTAAAGTTCGATTCACACTATTCGTACAATAGCTGTTAGAAATCATATTGGCTGACAAGAGAAAACAATTTATATTAAGTATTTTATGAATGTATTTTAAGAATGTATGTGTCACTAAATATAATATCCAGAATACAGAATAGAAAAATTGTATAGATCGTTCTATTATTACGTCTGTGTAACATTTGAGTACAATTCTTTTATTGTTTTAAAAGTTATTTAATTTTTTGTTTTGATTCTTATGTAAAATTGCATTTTATAATATTTATTTGCAAATTTGATGAGGAAGTAACATTAAGAATTACATTTTACATATATTAATAAAATAATGATAAATATTTGTGCAAAAGTTTATTTGAGTCCACTTACACTTTAAAAATTATTGACCTAAAATTGCAAATAAATAGTCATTTTATTGCAAAACCAAATAATCTGTTTTAGTTTTTGTAATTAATTTCAAGGCATATTCATGGGCTAATATCATCAAAATTTGTTAAATAATATTGGCTGCTTTTGTCTGACTAATACTTTTAGCTGATATTGTACAGCTAAAACATTCTTAAATATTAGATATATTTTCTATTCCTGAACTATAGATATACAAACTGCACTAAAACTTTCTTTCCCATTTTCGCTAAATATACATATCTCATTTAGATTTCAAAAGTGTGATGTGTATACATTAATTCATCATAGAAAACCTATTAGTTGATACTAATTATTATTAATAAATAACAGTTATTGATAAATAATAGTAACAATTGATATTGATAAACTAATCATCTAATAATAGGTATAAGCAACATGTGATATCGATACATAACAATATATAGAGAATAATATGTATGTAGAAACACAAGTCATATTGCATTACAAAATGAATTTAAATTGAACTTATTATCAGTATAAAGAAGATAATGCAGCTGCGAGATCATAAAATCATTTAATCTACCTTTTTATGTTCTTGCTATATTTTTTTTATCATCGAGTTAACATATTCACATATCATCTCATGTTATTCTTCTTTTCTGACTAGTAATAATACCTTAATCGGTGTTTTTCTTTTTTCTTTACTTTGATTATGATTTAAAAAGTTTTTGCAACTTAATTTCTCCTAAAATCTTTAATAAAATTATAATTTTTAAATATATATAATATCACATATAATCAAATTGTAATTTTATTATTTTTTAAAAAATTTAAAATAAGATTTGTGAAAATTAATTTAGTAAAAAATTTATTTTGTAAAAAAAAAAGATATAAAAGTCAAGAAACATAATTTATATTTATATGAAATTGGTGGTCCTTAAAGTAGTTAACACGAACAAACAATATGGAGTTCTTATGTCTTAATTAGTCCTCATGCAGATATTGGCGATTTGAGTGGTGAAAAATGAATGATGGGAGTAAATTTTAATTGGTTTTTCACCAATCAATGCTTGGTGTCAAAGCGCCGGTGTCTGCATGAGAATTCAGCTTAGACTTAGATGTCTAATTAAAATGCTATTGTTCTATGAAAATTTATATGCGTTATATATTCGCGCGATAATAATGTGATAGTATATGAAGATATGTCGCATTTTATTGACAAAACAGTGATTTTCGGAGTTCAAGCTTCACTTTAGGATCCCTTAAAACACTTGTAAAAATGAGCAGAAGCTATTTTTACCTTCCCTGACAGTAAATAGCACATAAAAGGCACGTAAAGTGAAAGGCTTAAACCTATTTTCAGAAGGTTTTAATATAATTCAAATATGGTTGCGGCGACTTGTCAGGAGCCTTAAGAAGAAACGCATCTTCTATGCTCGTATTAGCCAACGTTGCTTTTCATGGTGATACTACACTCATCAGATATACACCAACGACATAGCATCAACGAGGGGCGCCTCTTGTGCAAGTGATGCAAGCGCGGGAGATGCAGCTGCAAAAGAGAAGAGAAGAGAAGAAAGACGACGTTCTTGTCATTCCGTAGGATCGGTCGGTTAATGATTATCGAGATACGCTTCGTAATGCACCGGGCGCCGTGCTGCATGCATTACTACATGTACCGCGCTACATAGAATGAAAGGATAAGAGAGTTAATTCGCATATTCCCGCTGTACGCTCGTTATCGTCTCCGCTTCTCATCCTTCGCTCTTCCTCACATCTCTACTTATCTTCTGACCTTTCCATTATTTTCTTTTTATTTTTATATCTTATTGTATACATTCTGTTCAATAGATGTTCCTTTTCTTGTCTTCAATGTGCAATTTCCGATCTTTTCTTATGAAATTCTTTGAAACGGATGCAAAGTACATAATACAAAGCAGATGTTGGATAATGATGCATTCGACTAATTTTAATTTGTCGGTCGACTCGCAATATTATAACTTCCTGATGTGCATACGTTTACAACCTTGCCTAGGAAAATGATTATAACGGGGCATAGCATGGCACATTACCTGTAAATTATAATTCCATATATATAAAGTAATATGAGGCATCCTTTCGTTTGCTTCCTTCTTATTGTTTATAGCAAAATTAAACTTTAAAGATTTTACACAAAAAAAGTTTCAACGTTAATCGTTAAATTAACGTATTGTGATGAATGCTAAAGATGAACTGCTTGATGACTAATAAAAGATCAAAAATATATTAGTACTTCTCGTTTACCAACGAAATAAATAAGACATTATTGAAAATTTCATTTTCCTATGTTAACATTAAGATATTTAATATAATCAAAATATCATTACAATAATTGTCAAGCTTTAATTGATTCTTAATTATAAAGTTTGACAATAATCTGGAATCTTATAATATTTAATAAACAGGAGTTTTTAATCAAGCGAAAAATACGATAACATATAGGAAGTATTTGATGTAGTACAGTGACATCACTCGCGTCACGTCATTAAACATATTTCTTTAGGAAAAACGGCCTCTCTCTACCTTATATGCCAAATATAAATTTTATTTAAATTCTCGAGGTCGGTAATATTCTTGCAAATTCAAGGGAATTAATGATTTACATTATACCAAGTACAGAAGAAATTAGTCATATGAAAAGATTTGATTTTTGCTGCAAA
>NW_017259306.1:1643735-1646240 GCF_001594045.1 Atta colombica | reverse complement strand
TATATATATATAAAATACTAAATTTATATATTAAATACTTATTTAATCTTACATAGAATTATCGCTAAAGATTCAATTTCTAATTTATTATCATCGTATATATGCTTCTTGAGCAAATAATAATTTTACATATGACTACGCTCACGTATCAAATAGTTTTATAATATAACTCCTAATAACCTTGGTAGTCATGTCACATTCAAATTGGTACGAAAACACTTGCAGAATCTAGCTCTGAACAATGCGTCAAATATACATATGTATAGCCATAATGTATTATTCAAAGATCGAAACTCCGAATAATATTGGGGCATTCCATCGATGTAACGATTATCCTTCACATTCTAAAAAAACAGTCTCCGGATGTGTTTTTCTCTATATATAACTACATGGAATTCTTACAGGAAACCTGATTTAAAAAAAGTCAATCATAAAAATCATTTGTAAAATAAAATGAGAATTGGCAAAGTTTATTTTTTGTCTCAAGATAGATTCTATTCTTTTTGTTTCTTAAATCTAAATTTTAAAAAGACAGGAAGATTTATTGCGGAGCTATATAAAAATCATAAGATCACTCCAGATTTCGAAAATTGAATATTCAGTTTCTCAGAATTCCAGAATTTAATTTATTTTAATTCGCCTATTTCTCAAAGGATAGTGACTGTAAGGCTAATGCATTTAAATGTAAAATCTGAAGATTCGATTCGAAGAAATGGAGAGTTTATTTTTTGAAATTATTATCATATTTAATGTTGCTGTGCTGATTGGTGTTCTCGTTTTCCTGCCTTTGAATGATTTTTTGTTTGATATATCTACATTATCCGCTAATCATATATTGCCGCTTGTAATTTCAAAAAAGATTGAGTTTCTTTAGCCCACAAATAAATTGGCAAAAATATGCAGGGGCAAAAGTCATCTTAATGTCAAGACATAACTAATATTTATTAGCGCACGAACAGAATATTCGTGATAATTTTAAACCCGCATCTGACCTCCATTGGCGACGTTACATCATGCATAAGACATATGAAATTTTTTACAGGAAATTTGACATCATCATCGAAAAGATCATACGGTATGAAATCTTGTTCAATTTTTCGAAGTTTTAAAAATTGGAAAAATTTGGAAAATTTTAGTAAAAAATTAGCGAATATTTAATTGTTAAATACGATCTCCTTTATAGAATGACTTGGTTTTGTGAATATTAATATTTTGCATGTTTAATATTTATTACTTAGTAAGTTAATTAGTAAAAAAAACCCTGCAAATCATATGAAAAAAGTGACTAGTTAAAAAAATTATGCAATCTACAATATACGTACTTGCAAACTACATTTTTTTTTAAGCAACTATGTTTTCTTTACATCAATTGATTCGCTCGTTATTTTATGAATAAAGGTATTAATGTTCAGCTGCCAAAAAATAAATAATTTACCAAATAAAAATACTTTTCCGATTAGATTCAAAATAGCGATTTTTAATTTTGCTTAAGGAAACTTTTCAGCATCTCGTAATCTATAAAATATAATAGTTTCAGTCATTTAAAATTACTTTTTTCATATAATTTGTGAGAGATTTTCTTTTGCGAATAATAAAAGATAAAATTTGTAAATTTGCAATTTAATTTACTAATAATAAGTAATGAAAAAAACTCAATTAATCCATGTATATTTATTTGTGGACAAAAATATTCATTAAAAACAGAAAGATTGTATAATCATACTAAATTATGGAAACATTAAAGTTAATAGAATAAATTAAGTTAGTAGATAAAAATATAATTATGTAATATATATATATATATATGGTTATACGCACACATTAATATAATTATATAATACATAGTATTAGATAATTATATTAATGTGTAAAATTATATAATGTGAAAATCTGAAAATAACTCGAAATACTTTAAGTTATCATGCGTGCACGCACGTATATGAAATATAATATTTCTTAACTTAATTATTTTTATATTTATTCATGTTATATTTTTATATACTATGTATTTTATTTATTACTCCTTTATTATTATTACAGTTGTATTATTTACTATATCAATATTATTATCTATATTATATCAATACTATGTCAATATTATTTCCTATATAGAAACAAATTTTTCTAATAATATTTAATTACTTTTTCACAACTTTAAATTTGTTTTTAAAAGCTTCTTTTATGTAAAAAATAATTTGCAAGTGCATCATCTTATGCGGTTACTTTCCTTCAAGTGAAAGGCAGCTATTATATTATTGCATATTAATCTTTCATATTTTGACCTTATTACTGTATAAACTAAACTTCCGAACTAAATTCAGGCAAGTTTGCTCCCTGCAAACTTGTCACAGAAATGTCAAACAGCATATCCGTTTATCGATACAACTCCCCGTTTACATGCCGCATACGAGTTCTCTATAAATATATGTGTTCCGTCATTGTAAGAGAAAGTAATGTTGCAGCAATAGAAGGAGAGAGAGAGAGAGAGAGAGAGAGAGAGAGAGA
>NW_017259306.1:1638013-1643635 GCF_001594045.1 Atta colombica | reverse complement strand
GATATTAGAGAGAGAGAGAGAGAGAGAGAGAGAGAGAGAGAGAGAGAGATCGTGGAATAGTTTTTACGTGCGCTATCTCATCTTCAATTCCAAAATCGTTCCTACGATATTTGCGAGGCATGGTTGCATTACATCAAGTCTCAGAGAAGATGAAGCGCGTGTGCAACCAGTTGTAAATTATATCCTAAGAATCTTATCAACCAAGGATGTAACAATTGTCCGACAATAAAGACTAAGCAACTACTTTTAGGAATTTGTAAGAAAAAAAATATTAAACGTTTCATGTAAAAGAGTTTCTAAGAGTTTGGATAAAATACATTTTTATCAATAAAAATGACTCTTTTAACAATTAATTATTTGTTATCATATTGTCATATTATTTAATAATTCTTTTATTTTTATCATCACGATTAAGTTTATATTGAAAAAATGACTACAAATTATCATGCATAACATTTTTATCTTCAGAATTATATTCTTTCGGTTTATTCGCGTGATTACATCAGTTCGACAAAAAACATGACAATAGGATATCAGCGAGAAGTGATGATAACAAGTCCTATGCGCAGACATTAACAAGTCTCGTTGTTGGCAGTTACAAGACGAGTAGCAGTCACGTTACTGGCGTCAGCAGGTGGGTAAAACCACGTTTACGATTCTCGCGATGGCATATCACTCTTATGCAAATGACTAAGTTTCTCGATACATTGTCAGCGAAGAATGTTGGATGAATTAATGATCTCATTGTATCTTATTCTAATTAACTGTATAATATGCATGTTCCTGGTACATAGCCGACGCAATCTTTGCCAGTATTTTGCCGATATTTTCATAATTAATTATGCAGGCGAAGAGGCGTCTCACGTGTTCCGTTCGCGGAACCGGATCTAAGCTGTACACCTCGGCCAAAAGAAATGACAATGCTATCAGAAATTAATCATTACTATTTTTGTCTACCTCTTTCATAAATACAATCACGTGCTTGATTACGTTCATTCTAATTGAAATACTATTTAATATTTTTGAATTTTTTTTAAATTTGATCTTTGAAAATTGAATTGAGTGATTGATTGATTTGTACTTGACTTTTCAGTAGATTTATTTCAATGGATATTAAAAAAAAATGAAATATTGAAATATTAATAAATGCATAATTGAATAATAGAGTTAGGAAAAAAATATTTTTAATTCAAAATTATATACTGCTAAAAATTATACAATGCTAAAATATATTACTATTATACTATTATAGTCAGAACAAAATTTCAGTTTTAAAAGAATCTGTTTTTTTTTTTATTGCGATACGCTCGTGCGCGCGATGATTTTTAACAAAAATTGTAAGTAATCAAAAGTCAAAATATTTTTTTCATTTAACTTTTCATTTAAAATAATAGCTTAACAAAAAATCTTAGGAACCTTTTATTAAAATAATAATTTTTTGAGGAAAAATATATTATTATAAAAATATATATATTTTATACATAATTTTGAGGTAAAAATTACTTTCTTTCCAATCAATTATTTTATTAAATATTTTGTTTCTCTCTTTTTACAAGTCTGTTAAAAAGCGGTCAATATCGAGTAACATAAATGAACATAACTGCTTGCGCATCTGCTTAGATATATCTCCGATAGATATTTATTAACAACTATAATACATATAACACGTCCCATTCGAGTTTGATCACGTCACAAATTATACAATCCGCTAATCCTTTTCTTCCTAGTTCTCGCAAAGGATCGTACATCACGCGATCATATCCGTTGTCGTGCGATAACAAAATACAGTAATCATCCCGTTATCTAACGGAGTACAGGAAATTTTACACTTTAGGATATGACGCGATGCGATGATGTTGCGTCACTCATGGAATTAATATCCGATATATTATGCAGAAAATGCCGGAACTCTTGGGCGTGTGCACATTGCACGTGTAACATGTTCTGCTAAATTAATCAAAAAGCACTCACGTGTGAATACACAAATCTGTAGTGTACTGTAGTGTTTCATATGCCATGGTGTTTCATAATAACAAGTAAATAACGAGTTTAACTTTAATTAAGTTACGTGATGAGAAACTGAGATTCTTGGCAAAATTTTGTTGAAATTACGTGACAAGCTCGAGCCCTGCATAAGCCATGAGTAATAAACGAGTAAAAAAATGGTGTGTTTTCATATACATATACATATAATTATTTAAACGTGAATTAAATTAATTGCTATTTAATAAAACTTCATAAATTATAAAATGCATTGGTACACTGAGAAAAAAATATATATCCTAAATTTCAATAAATATTCCAACTTGAATAGTACCAACTATATATTTATTAAACATAAAAATATATTTATTTGACAAAAACAGTATTTTGATTCAACAATCACTTCTTTTTATTAAGTAAATATTTATTTATTGTAAGTAAAGTTTAGTTGGCAGTATTCAAAAATATTTAAATTTAAGCCACTTTTTTCTCAGTACACAATTTAAACACAAAGTCATATAATAGTTTATTTTTTTAAATATTTTTTAAAATATATTGATGCAACATTGTTAAAATCAACGTTGTTGCACGTCTACATTTTAACAACGTTTCTGAAACATTGTATTTCAATTTGTTGCAACATTGCAGCAACATTACTGCAAATTTCTATCGCGATCACTATTTTCGCGGCGTCGCGCGTCGTCAGAACGTTAACCCGAAGCAAAGCGAGATGGCCTCGTCACAGTATTTCGCCGAGAAAAGAAAAAAACACAGTGCCACGAGTTCCGTGTCCTTGAGGTGGATCGCAAGGCTCGGAGTCGATTATTACCTGATTTTCAGAATGCACTCTATGCATTCGCAATCCGCTTGCAAAATCGCTGTTGCACCAATACTTAAAGCGTATGCATAACAATAACATTGTTAAAGGTTTTTGTGCGCTCACGATCAATCATTCGATTACTAAAATAAGATATTTCCAGTCTAGTTGACGTAAAATATGCGTGAAAAAAAAATACAATTTTCCACCCTTTTTCTATCCTTTACTGCTCCGGAAAACGCTTGAAAGACAATATTAGACGCTCGAGACAATACAGACAAATTTCAGTACATCTGAAATATTTGTGATTTTTAAACTTTCTTTTGCACATACGTGCGGAAATCTCTATGACAATGTCATTCAAATTTAAAAAATCGAACGTTTCGAGAACTCTCTTCAATCGATTATCGAACTGCTAATATAATCGATAATACATGCTGAAAGAAGTGTGGTTATGTTTTCGTAATCCAAATAAACCTTCGAAAGTTATTTCCATCGAAAAATAGTAGATATAAAAATCGAGATGAATCTCGTTAGGAGGCAGTGTTTAAGAACTTTATGGAGTAACATTAATAGTCAGAATATATCATACAGTCTCAGTAGAGCTTCTAATTTTAAAAGTGCTTTTTCCTTGGAGAACTTGTATCCGGGAAGCAAACTGAAATTGTACACTCCAATTTTTGTTAGTGTATACTGATCTACAAATACTTATATAATAAATAATATTGATTCTGTTTATGTATTATTTCTATAAATGTGCTATATTTGAATTCTAAAATGTGCTATTTTTCTAACATAACCTCAATATCGACTGAACGATAATTATTACTTGTTCATTTCTCAGGTACCAGATCCTAAAGCAAAATTCAGTGGTTATATACCCTTGGACAAAATAAAAATAAAGTATAGCAGTAGCAGTGGACCGGGAGGGCAAAATGTTAACTGTGTAAATACTAAAGTAGATTTGAGGTTCCAGATAGATAGTGCTACCTGGTTATCAGAAGAAATTCGAACAAAGTTAGTGGAACAAGTAAGTAGAATTGTACATACAAATAAAGAATAAGAAAAAATTTACATTAGTTAATTTGAATTAATATAGCATTAATTAATTTTAATTATAAATAGACTGTAGTAACTGATCAAATTCCTGGCTAATAATTTGATAATTTCAAGTTTATAATAAATTCAAACATGAAATTATTATTTTAGCATAAAAATCGGATAAACAAAGATGGTTACTTAATAATCAAATCGGATTTAACAAGATCTCAGCATTTAAATTTAGCAGACGCTCTTGAAAAGTTAAGGGCGATGATAAGAGCCACTTTGATAGTACCAGCGCAACCATCGCCTGAATCAAAAGAGAAAAAGAGAAAAAATTTACTAAGAGCTGCTAGGGAAAGGCTACACGAGAAAAGACTTCATTCTCAAATTAAGAAAAACAGACAAGCCCCTGCAGCTGAATTTTAAATAATTTAATTCAATTATTTCAATTGTCCAATTATTGTATAGCTTTATATAGAAGTGAACTGTATAAACAAAACTGTATAAACAAAATAAAGGAAAAGAATTTATATTTATGTATTATGTATTATGAATTTTTAAGTAATCTGTATAATATGTATAATAAAAAGATTTACATATTAAATTAGGATGATTATTAGAAAACATTTAAATTGGAAATAAACTTTAATTTGTATTAAAAATATTATATATAATATATATTATAATTATGTATATTTTTTTAAATTAGAGTTTAATATGCTCTACACACATATTTAAAATTCAGTGACAGAAAATGTGAATATAAGTATATATTTTTTACGATAAAAAATCGATTGCTCACAATCTTGTCCATGTCTACAGTCCAGCTAATGGTTTCTATGGTAACGTTAATATCGCGAGTAGAAAACATGAACTAGACTAAAACCTTACTTTGTGTAATTACAGTGAATTTAATTTTTCGTTGTGAAAATGTCCTACCGTGATTTACGTAGTGCGTATATAAAATGATTATTAATATGATACAAACTATGTTGCGATTTACTTTCTTTTTACCTGCTACATAGATTTCACAGAGATGATGAGGGTACTGGGTTATCCGAGGTTAATTTCCCTCGCGAATTTTCGTATGCCAAATTTTCCCCTGGTTGCCGAGATTCTAGTTTGGCTGGTGAAACGATTCGATCCAGATGTTGATATATTTAGTGATCACGATACTGAGGAACAACGTGTAACATTGATACGTAGTGTCGCTGAATTTATGGTAAATGACTTAAACGTTTTATATATATATATATACACATCTAGTTATAACATTAGTATCTAATGATTCTTTTTTTAAAAGAATATCTAAATCTATTTTATTTATTCTACAAACTCATGAAAATGTTTGATAGGATTATATTAATCATTATTTATTTATTTCAAAATATAACACTCTCAGTAAACAAAATGTTAACATTATATTAGCAGTTTGCTTAACTTATATTAAGTATTGCAATAGATTAATATCAATCTGCATCTGCAGTAAGCTCATATTAGCAAAATCTGTTGATATAATCTAATATAATGGATTGCTAATATAATAGAAACTATTCTAATATAATATAATAGAAACTAAGCAGAATGTATTTCGTAGTCATTTAAATAAGATAAGATTCTACTTGGTTTTTACTAGCAATTTGTTATTGTATCTTGTTAAACAAATTCTGTAATTTCTTTGTTTATAAAATTTGTAGTAAATACTTCGTAAAATCTGTTTTTGATAAATTTGACTTATTTTATATATATATTTTTTAATATTTTATATATATATATAT
>NW_017259306.1:1622097-1637824 GCF_001594045.1 Atta colombica | reverse complement strand
TATATATATATAATAAATAATTGAAAAATATTAAAAAATAATGGAAAAGAGTTATAACAAATAGCATATGTAATTTTATGTGTTCTAGGCATTGAAGACAAATGTAAAATTAAATACGAAAAAACTATATCAAGCCGATGGTTATGCAGTAAAAGAGATGTTGAAGATAGCTACACTGTTGTATGACGCGCAGAATAGTAGCAATACTGAACAGAATCAATCGGGCAGTAATCAGAACGCAGTGAATTTCGACATTTCCGATAAAATTAACGAACTGAAAACAACTCGGCAATTAGCAAGCCAATTAACCATCAATGGAGCGGCCCTCTTCGACTTACTTGGTCGAGAAGTGGAACTTCGTGAGATTCGAAATACTAAAATTGCGAGGCAATTTGATACTTCCGAAATAGAAGTAGCTCTAAAAGATGTCATCGAAAACACGCGCAAAGAGATTAGTGAAACGAAGAAGCAAATAGACAATGTTAAAGTAAAATTTTTTTATTTGATAAGATAGTTCTTCAAAATTTAAATTGCTCGTTTGATCTCTACAAAAATATTTCATTACGATGCCACAGTAATTTTATTAATTAATAAATTAATTTATTTTTGCAGGATACAGAACAAAACTTGGATGCAAGAATTGAGAGACGGAAAACGGAACTCGATCGAAATCAAAAGAGACTCCATACATTGAAGAAAGTCCGTCCAGCATTTATGGAGGAATTCGAGAAGCTCGAAATCGAGTTTAGAGCTTTATATGATGATTATTTACAGAAATTCCGGTATCTCGCGTATCTGGAACATTTGTATGAAGACGCAGCTAAGATGGAACAAGAAAGATTCGAAAGACGGTATTTGTCAATAATAAATATTTGAAAACAAGATTTAAAAAATACATATATCATAAATAACATACAAATAAATTATGTAATATTATTAATTTTAATAATAACAGACAAGCTGCAACGAAAAAACAATTGGAACAACTGAGAGCTGAGGACACGAATTTCGAAAGTATGATGGAAGGGAACGATTCTATATTTGCTACGAATCTTCAAGAACCTCTAGTTACCCCCCTTACAAATCCGGAAGCCACAGCGGCAGAAAAACCTGGTCAATCCGGCCATATCAAATCAAGTAACAATTTTTATTAAATAATTCGCACTCTTAAATTTTTTGGAGTAAAATCTTCACTGCAAGGAATTTAGAGAGCATGTTATATGATATTGTAATTTTGAAAATCACTTCCAAATCAATAAAATTTTGGAAAATATAATAGAGATATGTGAAAGAATATAAGTTTTTCTACACTTTTTGGCAATAACAAATTAAAAATGTTCTAGCTACTGGAAGAGCGTCAAAGATGCAATATACTCAGCGACGCATTTACGGTAGCATGTCTGGACGGCAAAGAGGTACGATTCCTGAAAACGATAGTGATGGTTCACTGGATAGCGATAGTGATTTATTGATTGACGGAGATCTTGACGATGATGACGATGAAGATCTTTTAAATTCCGTGGGTGCGACAGATATGGGCAATTATAATCTCAAAACCGATCAAGAAAAACGAGCCGTCAGTAAGATAGAAAGGCATTCGGATGATGATTTTTAATGATATAATGTAATTTCTATCGATTATTCAGGTTAATTTTATATATTAAAGATTAATATTGAATAAAGAAATAAACATTAATTGACACAATAAATAAATTCTAATTTTGATCGTTAAGGCATTTTTTTTTTAGATATATTGTTACATTTTCATATGTGTGATGTGTAACTATACATATATATATATATATATATATATATTTACATTCTCTATACATATTGGTTATTGCGATAAATATTGCCGAAACCTCGGTGTTCAAATTGGGAGAATGCCCACACAGAATACGGAAGATTCGAATTCTGAAGTAATATTTTTCGCAATAAGTTCTGTAGGAGTTTTAAGATATTTGTAGCATCGAAGATCTAAATAAAATTGAAAATCTAATTTAATTTTTGAAGGAATATTATTTTTCAGTTTGATTGTGTTGCAAGTTCGAAAGTAATCGACGCACAATCATCCATTTGAAGTAAATTTATTTAAAATACATATAGATGTATTATTTCATTATCTAACTTTGTTTTAGGCACTTCTCTTAGTTATGACATTTCATATGAGTCTATTTTTAATCTTAGTATTAAAATAAATTAAGTAAATGAAATTAATTAAAAGTAAAAGATTTAATCAATTTTATCGTTTTTTCATTATTGTTATATATACATCTTATCGATTATTCATTTTTAATGCAATGAAGAAATAATAGTATGTATAATTTTTTATTCCTAATTACACTATTTTCTAATGTCATTATTGTCTAGAGAAAACAAACATTTTTTTTTTGTAAAATGTTAAATTATTTTAATAATTTTCAATCTATTCTTATAACAAAACATTTTTAAATCATTATAATATATTTAATATGTTATATATTATTGTTTTTAATTTAAATTACAAAATTTTATAAATTTATTATTATTGTAGTAATATAAAATATATATTAAAAGAGTATTTTTAGTATAACAATTTTTTTCAATAATATAATAAATATGTGCTTTTAACGGTTTTAACTTATTTTCTTTTCTTAAAAAATAATTTTTTAATCCTTATATCGTAATTATATATTAATATTTACATAAATAATTAATTTGGTTTGTGATTTTTAAATAATACATAACGGAAAATTCAAGAAAATTAAAGTACATATTGTCCTAGTATCATATTTATTAATTTCGTCAACATAATTAACGTCGACACATTGTCGACTGTAGTTCAGCACCGATCACATGTATTTATCTTAAGTCTATTTTACATCTCATGTACATGTCATGTACGTACATGTACACATGCGTGTATACACATATATACATAAACTTGCGTGTGCGTAAGAAATATGATGTCTTTATATTAATAAAATATTAATAAATAGAAAGACTTTACTAAACTTATCTGCCACAACAATATTCGATATATTATAACTACCGATTAGTTGCCAGAAATCTTCCCTTTATCATCTCGTAAATTATATTTGTGTAATACAATTACATTTTATCTTTTTATTGAATTCCCTTGTACGGTTTTTTTATTTTTACTATCGATTTATTTGTTTGTATCAACAAAAATTTTGTTATTTATTATATTAAATAATCGCAATAAATTAAATCTCATCACATAATAATCATAGAATTTTGTGTCAGGCAAAATCAATATCTTTCGTTTATCTCTCTAAAAAAAAACATTTATCTATATAAAAAAATTTACATCATGTAAAATTTTTTATAAATTTTTTCGACAAAAAACGAGATGATTGTAAACGCGGAAGAATTGCACAATAATTTATTGTATCACAAAGCTATTTACTTTTATTTACTTTTGTATGTGGATAATAAAATAAAAAGATATAAAAGTAAAAATAAACGAATTCATTTAAATCTTAGATTAAATCAAATTTATAAAATCTTTGGAGATTTTGAAAAAAATATCACATACTTTTTTTTGTTTAAATAAATTTGTGAGATTTTCAGCGTTAGATTTCAGAATTTTCAACGGATTGCATCTGAAGTAATATTTTTCGAGAGTACGCTGTGTTCTAGGCTGTGTGTGTCTGTAGATTTAATTTCTAACAGTCCTAAATACATATTGTACATATATCACTATACTATTTATTGATTCTATGGATATGCATAAGATACATTGTGTGAATTTACAAATATCTAAAAAAAAGGTTTACCCTCGAAATAACGATATAATAGGAATAATATCTAATGTTGCTCACCGTTTATCACCAACTGCTTTTTTTTAGCCCGTCCGTTTTTTTTAGGCCTTCCGTAACAATCTTTCTTAATGAATAATAGAATTTATCGCAAACGATCACATTTGCTGCACGAATGAAAGAATTGTAAGATACAGATACAAGAGTCCGTATAAAATCGTAAGAGAGAAATACCACCATGTGGTGTCAAACTCGATAGACTTGGCAGGTTGTCCCCAAATTTCGCTAATCGTTCCATCATGTAGAAAAATATGATTAATTCGCGTCTTGTTTCTTTTTTTTTCTTTTTTTTTCGCAATTTTTATTATCTCGCTGATAAGCGTATTCTCCTGCTTCGCAAATTTAAAAACACGATTCAGTGAGTTTCATAAAAAAAGACGGGAGTTCGCTTAGCTCAGTTTGAGAAGACTATGGACCGCCGTAGTTGTAGAAATAGGTCCTCGCGACTTTCGGCGTACCAGTGAAATTGCCAATGTCCCACAAAATTTCAACGATGGTTTTTCGCTACCTGACCGATTTGTCGAGTGGGTTGGCTTTGATTCGAGGTGTTAATGCCGGGACCGGTTCAAGTTCTGGAAGCGAGCATTCGGCGCGCAATTCCATCCACGTCTTATCGACATTCGTCGCAAGTCGATCTCTGTATTTATAGGCCGTTCTATCGACCGTCGATTGTGTCTTGATGCAGTCGTCACCACCAAACTCGCAGACACGGTAATGATGCAAGATGGCGGCATCGGAGGGTACGTTCAGGGTTCCATGACCAGGAATAAATTCCCAGACGAAGTGATTGCCCGCTTCCACCACATCTTGTGGTTTACAGATGTATTTGGAGCGTTGCTTGTGTGGATGCAACTTGGTCCTGCGCCGTGTTTTTTTCAGAGTAATCAAACCGGCTTCGGTGGGAGTACGGCTAGTCACCACGAAAGGATCATCGGCCCATTGTAGGTAGAAAAAGGCATTTTGAAAGGAAAATGCACCAGTTGACTTGATGTTGATTCGATTTCCCATCCATCTAGAAACAATTATAAGATTGTTTTATATTTATAACAGATTCAAGTTCATAAAGATGAATTATTTATAAGGAAATTAATTCTTTAGCCACGTAAACACTTTATCATGATACACAAAATGTGAAATAAATAATTATTTAGCTTTATAAATTATTAATTTACGACATTGTTATTTTATATTTATTTATTTAAAACTAATAAATATGATTTTATAAATTTGACGATTCCGGTGATTCTAATGCATAAATTTTTCAACCTTTCTTCCAAATATACTACATATTTTATCTTTTAAGTGTCAATTGTATTATATATGATGTACATTAAGGTCACGAAACTATCATGTATCATACCGTAGCAGATCGATTATAGTGTCATTATGCCTCGGTATAATATACTCGTCGAGATCTACGAGCGCTACATACTCGTATTTGTACATAGATCGGTAGAGGCAATCGTTAAGTGCCGCAAAAAGACCTTCCGTGCGAATTTCCCGCTGGGAAATCATGTCAAGATGATGCCATGGTAACACTGTAACCAGATCCTTGTTCTCATAATATTTTAACGCACAGCCGGCCGCTGCGCCTACAGTATCGTTATACAAAGTGACGTGAGCAGCGCCCAAGAGTCTATGCAACTCGATAAATTCCACCAATTGCAAAACCTATAAATATAAATATCGAACAGATTTTATACGTTAAAATATGAGATATCTCGTAATGCATTCATTTCTCCATGGAAGTACCCGTTATAGTTTTCATAGAATAATAAATAGAATAATAAATAGAATCGATTAATGAGCTTGTTTTATCTAGCGTTTTATAAATACACAATTATATCGCCAGATTGCAAAGTGCATACAACAGAGAAATATTGAAATTATAATTTATATTAGTTACGATAATATCAAACATATTACGTAATATAAATTAAATTTGAATTACACACAAAATCATATTTCACTAGAATTATATACATTATTTTATTATATTTACCTTTAAATTAGTTCTATTTAACATAAATAATTACAAAATAAAAGTAAGAATATTTATATTAAGTAGAAAATATTTTCATTCTATTAGATTAGAAAAAAATGTAAAATGTACGAAGACGACAATAATAAAAATTCAATGTAAACAATAAATTTAAATAAATTACATTGAAAAAGTGTGAATAGGAATAAAACACAAAAATAACAAGCGAATAAATAAAACATTGTCGTATAGATCTATAAATTATTTATTGTACATTAAGAATTATAGTTATATCGCAGGTATAAGGATCATCAATTATTTAATTGATGATCCTTATGCTAATTATACGAACAACATACCCTATTGTAATAATAATGCAAAGGTTTGACGCAAACAGCCAAAGCTTCCTTGGCGTTTGTCCTGCTTTCGAAACGATTCTGTACAAGGATGCGATTCGTCGGAACCGCTCTCAGTCTCGCTACGACACTGACCGCTTCCGGCACCTTATCCGTTGTTGGGGATTCTTTAGGTAACGGACATATCACGAAGCAGGCACTGTACTTGAGATTCCAATTCTCCCGAATCACCTGAAAGTAATGATGCGCTCAAGACACATCGGATTATTTCAAATATTAGGTGTAGTAAAAAGAAATCCATTATTTTTGCATGCAATTGAATGAAAAAATAATGGATTTCTTTTTACTACACTTAATATATAATGAAGATTTTTCTTATTAAAAACAAAAAATTATTGAAATACCTTGAATATATTTCGATATAATATTTTAGTCTTGAAAGTGTTAAAAAGTTTACATAAAGGTTTTGGAACATTTTGAAAACAGTTCTTAATTAAAAATATTTTTGATTTGATTCTCCACAGTTTAAACATAGAAATAAATATTTCTCTCGCTTTATTATCGATAAAATATAGATAGAATGTTTTTTCTAGACCAAATACATAAAATCTATAAAATTAATAAAAACTGTAAAATATATTATACAGACAAATTAACATTAAAATTAATAAATAACATAAGTAAATTGTAAATTATATTTCAGATTATATTAAAAAAAAAATACTTATTTAAAAAAAATAAAATGCATATTTTTATTATGTCATTACTTAACATATCTCTATTATGTCGTCCTTTAATTCGCAAAAGGTTGATCCGATAAATTTCAAATATTTTTCTGTGTTTTCTTTCTAAATGCAATATCATTTTTATGTCATAATTTTCAAAAGGCTTTAATTTTTTTGTATAAAAATAAAATTATTTTATTACAATAAAAAAAGGTTTTAATTTTCCTGTTATTAAACTGTATTTTATTTCTTTTGTTTTGTTTTAAAATTTCCTTGTGGAGTTAATTTTCCTAAGGAGTTAATAAGTCAAACTTTTAATACATACACATATATAACGTACAGTTAATAAACTAAATTTTCATAAATACTTTCAAAACATCTGCTATATCAAGGTAACTGAAGTATTAATATTAAGATGATATTGCGGCGTTGTTCTTTAGAGTTTGTTTGAAATAGTTAGATAACTCGAAACAAAATTGTTTCTCTGGGATGAGCATACCTTAACTTTGGCAGCGACCGTTACCGAGATAGTGACGTTTGCACCGTTTTGCTGTCGATACCAGAGCCTACACCAAACACGCTCCGGTCCTCTGGTTTTAGTAGCGCTAATTACACGTACTACACCCTGACTCTTACCAGCCGGCGTACCCGCGCCGCTAACTCTGTTGTCGAAATATGCCGAATAAACGAAAAATTTGAACCTAGATCAAATACATATCTCATTATTTCTGTTCAACTATGTTCAGAATATACATGAGGCAATTTAACTTCTGATTAAATCTTTACTCATGCGGCGTATATAATCTAACGTGCAAAACTTTAGAATAAAATTAAAGTAGAAGTTTAAGCTCAGCTGACCCAATTTGAATTATTTTATTTAGTCTATTAGAAATGTTTTATTATTATAAGAATTACCAAAATCATGTGATTTTAGCTTAAACGGACGTGTTTAACATCTGTTTATTTTGTAATGTGAGTACCATATTTATTGCTAGCACTCTGAATATTGATCTTAGGAAGTAAACAAAATATGCACAAGGCTATGAGATGATATCACTACGTTCGTAGTGATATCAGACACACGTTGTTTTGAAACGATTCGTCAACACATAAGCTGCGTTTGCAACGGATGCTCACGCGCTGTAAGCTTCATTCTATATTTATCATTCACTATTCATATAAGGAAGGAAGATAGAATGAAGTATACAACACGTGAATACAGCACGTGAATATAGCACGTGAATGTCTAAAGCGTACGCAGTTATAGATAATGAAAGACTCCAGTGGTGTTGTTTATTTTATATTGTAAAATGCTGTAAAAATTGGAAGTGTATTAATAATTATTGGAGAGCGTGGCAGAGCATACAGCACTGATTTGCTATGAAATTCTGGATTCGATTCCTGATAAAACCAAAAATATTTTCATAAGCTCGTGTCTCCTCTCGGAAGGAAATGACAACTCACCGAAAATATCTTTGCCAAGAGCACTTCTCTAATAAAATTTTGTCGTTCGGAATCGATGTTAAACTGTAGGTTCCATACACTATGTACAACCAGCATGCGCACCACAGGCATGAGAGAAGTCACCACGCTCGCCACCACGGCCACGAGCAATTGGATTGAGGAGAACTAATTATTGAGTGTATGTTATCTCATTTGTAGTGTACATTATTATACTTTTCGTTAATTCTTTTCTGACAAAATGAACTGAATCAACTATGACAATTCCTCTTGAAAGAATTACTAAAAATTCATAATTATTGCACTATTTGTAATGCTTCAAGAAATCTAGCAGTATTATTAGGAACAGGTGAAATTTAATATATTTAGCAATAGAAGTATAATTATTCAATGAAAAGCGAGATGTTGCAAAAACCGTTGAGAATGAACGAATAAAAGCTTAGGCAAATAGATCCGTTCAACATCTGATTTCAATAATTCTTATAATAATAACACGTTTCTGATAATTTACAGTAAAATTTAAATTGAACTTTATAGACACTTCTTACTTTTAAAATAAATTGCCTTTCTAGAATCCTATGTGCAAAATTACAAAATGTAATTTTAAGTTATAAAATAAATAACAATTAATTTGATTTGATTTGATTATCATAGTTTTGAAGAAATTTATATTTATATAACAATCAAAGCAATTCATGTTTTTTAATAAAATGTTTTAATAAAATGTTTTTAAATAAAATTTTAATAAAATAGACAAATAAAAATTATTTTATTAATGCTTTATTTTTCACCTTAAAGTATCGGATTAATAAGGATTTTTTAAATTACTTGATGCAAAAGTATAAAGAATTATTTTGAGTATTTCCTTAAGGAGCAATAACATTAATATTGAACAACACAACTTAAAACAAAAATTTATATATTGTACGGTTAGGTACAATTAATGCAATTTCATAAAACTGAAATTAAAAAAAAACTACAACTTCTTGATTCAGTTATCGCGCACAAATGAACGAACCTCGTATTAGTGACTGGCAACCATTCAGCATGCGTAACTTTTAGGTTCTGATCCAACTGTGGTAAACGAGCTTCCAAGCTGGGCGGTAAGCTCGGTAAGCCACGTGGATCCGGGTGTATTACTGTCTTCTGTCCTCCGTTCTCCCCGCGTACCAGTAACCCGACATGCTCGTCAAAGCTACCCTTCAAACCGACGTAATCTTCGGCCTAAAGACATTAAGATTACTTAAGTGTTTTCTAAAGTTTATACCAATTTAATGTGAGCTATACATTGATGTATGACGCATGTTGGTAATACTGCAAATAGTTTTAACATTCTATCCAGCTTGAGCATCCAATGTAATAATTATTTATACGACCTAATATAATTATTTTTTTATCAGTATCTTAAATTTTGAAATGCTTCAATAAACTGTTCTTTCCGTGAATATTTATATTTAAGAAATAATAATAAAATATTATATATCCCTGTAAAATATCACCACATATCGCGAATTTAAAAAGAAAAAAAAAATTAATTCTCAATTCTCCTAAAAAAATTCTAGCTTTTACGTTTGAAACATTAAAATATCAGATAATATTTTCATTACTTTAAACTATAAAATTTTTTTCTAAGCCAATTAATAGGCACGATGAATAGAACAAGACCTATAAAATCAGTTTGTCTCTTCGAAAAAAATCAAGATTTCAAATTCAAAGCTTCTTAGAACGGTTAACTTGCTAGACGAGTTTTAAAATACTCGGGCTTTTCTCGCAGTATCTCGACGGGAGATGTAAACGGATGAAGAAAGTTCCACGGGATCGAGCAAACTAATTTGTCAGGTGGTCGCTCGCTCGTATCCGGTTAAACTTTTCCACTGCGGTCGTATGTCTTTTCCGAACCACGTTGGGGCGTCGTTCAAGCAAGCTGCTGTGCGGAGCTATTTTTCCTTCAAAGTTCTTGGCGGTTCGCGTGAATCATTGTCCGTACTAGACGCAAAGGGTGCATAAACTATATAGCAAGTACAGATATCGACGAAGGAACAGAAAAGAAGGGGAAAAGAAGAAGCGTATGCTCGAGAAATCGATGTTGTACGTGGTAAATAAAGTTTTCGTCAGTCTTTTCACCTGAGTTTTTTTGCCTTGATACCATTGCTTTGTATATATGTTTGCTTTGTTCGTATTCCTTTGTGAAGAAAGATGAACGTATAAAATCTCATTCCTTATTTTAGAATCCATTCTGTGTCCTTTAACTTACAATAAAAAAAATGTTTCCAGGATAATATGATAATAATAATTACCGAGATAATAAATAATTATAAATAAATTAAAAGAATTTAATAAAAATAAAGAGATTATAAAAAAAATTAAAAATTATAGCTTTAATAATTATAGCTCTTTAATTTATTCAATAAAAATATAAGAATAAACAGTGTAATACTCAAAATAAGAGACATATAAAAATAAGTAAGAATGACGAGATCGCTATTGTGATACTGTATTACAATACAATATAAAATAATATTTTTTGTCATACGCGTATTATTTTAATATATTAAATTTTAATAAGAAAAAACAAACGAAACATTTCACACTATTGAATAGTTCAAAACAATAGTTATATGTGTGTCTGCGAGTGATGAGGAAAATTACCAGATAATATAGAATCTATTACACTATTATATCATAGATGCAAAAGTCGAAATGAATTTATCAGGAAAAGGAAAAAAGCGATTGAAGTCGCGTGCAGAATTAGATAATGCGAAAGTACGTGAATATCGAGACAGCGAGGAATTTTCTTTTTAGATACTTACTCCTATCTCTCCGTAATCTGGACGATCAGGCGCAGCTGGTAATCGATGACCGCTTCTGTGACCCCCGAGTACGCCAGTGCCTCCGATGCTTACGCCGCGCCTCTCGTCGATCAGAAATATTTCCGTGAGAACGATCAAACCGAACACGGCAAAGAACATGACGACCAGCATGAACGACAGGTTGGCACGTTCCTTGAGAACGCCAGCGTTCGCTCGACTCCCGCCAGAACCGGATCTTCTGCTCGAGCCCATACTCGAGGGATGGTTCTGTAAACGACACTTCACAGATAGTCACTCGCGCTCTTCTCATCCGAATCAAACACAAAGAGCCATCGCACGAACATTGCCATAGCATCGTAGTGCTTTATACCATTTTACGTCAGAGCGTAGCTTTGTGTTACATATAGTCAACCGTAAGACATTACGTAAGCAAGTACAAAGAAAACATAGCATAGCTCCTTACCACTCCTTACGCTATGTTCTTTTCTTATATGTTGCTTACGTTATGTCTTACGGATGACATAATTAAGATGACATAAGGCGTTAAGGTAATGTTTGTGCGGTGGCCCGATTTAACTTTGACGACTCAAAAAAACTGATATCAAAACCCACAAGATCTTATACCAAAAATGCTAAAATTATCGAAATATAAACTAAACTATAATTATGAGACGTACTATAGTAAAACAGTATAATTGTAAGTGCTTTTTTTAATTTTTAATTTTTTAATTTTTTAGAAGAAAGAAAAAAATTTATATATTTTTTTTAAACTATCACTTCAAAAATTTTATACAAAATTACTGTAATAACTAAAAATATGCAGTCAATCTCTGCAAAAAATGTAATTAAGTAATTCTAATTTTTAAAAAATTGTATTAAAGTTGTTAACATTTTAAAACGTTGTAAGTTCAAGGAAAAATGTCAAATACGTAATGGACTTACAATGTTTTGAGTGCCCATTTTCTCCGCTTATATTGGCAACACTTTCCACAAATATTCATATGATAAAACATAGAATTAAAATCCATTTATAAAATAAAATGCATTTTCATAATTTTATTATTTACAACGTTTTATCGTGGTCTTAACTATAAAACATTATTATATATTGTAGATAATAATACTTTGAATGTACACAATTCTCATGTTATAAAGGTGACCATTATTAGATCGAGAATAAACTGCGAAAGTAAGCGAGGCAATCTGCCTCGCAATCTCGTACAAGCAAAACGAGTACGGACCTCAGCACAAAGATAAGATCGTAATCGTGAACCGTCATAGATATAGATCATAGTTGTAGGTTGACCAAAACATTGTGTGTTGACCTACGACTACAACTCCGTTTTATGACTCGGTTATGACCATCTTTATACTGAGACCCTAAAGTGTAAAGACTCGTCTCTACTGAAGCCGATCGTATCTATTAGTCTAGCTTTTTTTTCTTTTTTTTAAATATAAAAGAAGAAAAGAGGCTATATGCCGATCGATACAATTGGCTTCAGTGAGAACAAGCTTTAACAGATAGATAAGTAGCTTAAATCATCTAAACATCTATCGATAAGTTAATTCTCTCTCTATATATTTCTCTCTTTCCTTATAATACTATATATTAATTATATAAAACATTATATACAGAGGAAAGGAGATGATTATAGAATAGAGAGACGAGGAGAATTAGGGAATATTAACAATAAGATATCTAGTTTGTAGTGCATTCTGGAGACGTTCCAGAAATTAAAATTACTTCTTCCACAGTTTGTTTAGACGTTATAATACTTGTGGTCACTTGTTATTACGTATTATAGCAAAAGCTGCATTTTAGTTTCACAAGTGGCAGACAGTTTTATAGATGTGTACTTTTTATATAATTTTGAGAACTACGTTTATATTAATGTAATTTTGTAACTTTAGAGAGTTTAACTCAGAAAATTTTAATTATATTTAAATTTATGTTATCGGTTACTTACTTAAAGTGGTTCCAAGAAAATCGCTGCCAAGCATGGGGATAGTAGCTCCTGGAAATAATTAATTAATTTTCGAAAATTATTAATTTATTTTTATTCAAAATGAAATGTTTCAGATTTATATATTTATTACTATTTAAACCATATTAATCCGCGGAATATCTTGCTATACATAATTTATCATTTTATTATCCATAATGCGCATTACTCATGGAATAAAATGAATTATATTATTAATAACAATTAAAAATAAATTTAATAAAAAACTAAATTCGATAAAATTTGATATCAATAATAAAATCAACAGGCACAAAATAGAAAATTATTTGACTATTCATTTCAGGAAATTCACTGGAAAATGATACTAATAATTAATGATCAATACAATATTCATTTATGATCTCACAATTATATCGAATCCAATTAAATCCTTACGATTACATTAAAGTAAAATTGGAAGCCAATAAAATTTTATTTGAAGTATTATAACATATTGCAAAATCATGCGTCGTTTTGTATTAGATGACTAAACTGTTTTTACGACGCCACTGACTTCCTATCCTACATAACGCAAAAATATCAAGTCGAGAATATTTTAACGGTATATCTGATTAGGTGCTGTCAAAGTCATGATGCTAACGTAATCCTGTAATGTCCAAGAAGATACCGCAGCATGAATTATAGTCTTACGACAGTTGAAATTCTTTACGACTGCATCATGTGCAATAGTAGAACTCTTTAGAGATGAAGAAAAAGGAAAAGATAGAAAATAGTCCCATGCTAATATTCCAAAGTACACATCAAATTTCGTATATATGAAATTATTTTAATCATACAACTATTTCTTTTTATATAAATTTATGTACAATTACTATATCGTCATATTGATGAAACTATCAATTATTTTTTCTATGTAACTAATTTACAAAGATAAGGAATAAGATACGTTATTACATAAACATGCGTAAAATATATAATATATTTTCAACGCAACATATTTAAATTTGCAAATTTATGCTTAATTATCTTTTCGAAATATCAAAACGTTCTTCATTATGGAAATCATAAATATTGTAGATTTTGCTGAATATTATAATATACTAATCCACATTATTCAAATCATTCAGATTATTATTTATTTTGTTTCGCGGAAAGTGTTTTATAGAAAGTAGAAAGAAATACATTTTATGGCACGAATTTATGCTTAATTATCTCCTCAAAATATCGAGATGTCTCTTCATTACGAAATCATAAGTTAAAATTGCAGATTTCGCTGAACATTAACAATAAACGAATCTACATTAGTTTCCGCCAGATCAGATCGTTTCTGGATTATTTTGTTTCGGAGAGCGTTTTATGAAAAGATATACACTCTCCGGTGCGAAGTAGTGTCACTGAAGGTTTACGTTGCAATTTATCTTTTGGGGACAGATTTCGTCGTTTATACGGGACACTTTATAAAGGAGTAAGACAGTCAAATCCGATGTCACGTATATACAAGATGTCTCGGATTTACTATAACATATTTTAAAATCTTGACACTTTATACGAAAAATAGGAACTATACTCGTGGAAGACTTACGAACAAAAACTACAATTTTACTTCACTATTATCGCTTAGCTTTTATCTTAAGTCTCTAACAGACTTTTCGTTTAAAGTTTGCTATCAAAATAGCGTTAAAAAAAAGTTACGACAAATAAAATATTTTGCTATTTTCGCCAATTCTGAATATATATTAGCAGTAAAACTGTAAGTAACTTTTTGCTTATTATACCTTTCTTTCAGATTTGATATTAAAATTATATAAATGAATTGTAACGCTATACTTCTATATTATTTTTTCTAAGCTGAAATTAATAATACAAGATTAATAGATAGATACAAGATAGATTTTTTAGAAAAATTTGTCGTGTATTATCTCATTTTGAAACAATATTAGGAAACTATATCTAGAAAATATTTAAAGAAATAAAATACGCACGTAGAAAATGTATATATATATGTATATATATATATATGTGTGTGTATATATGTATATATATACAACTGCATATGCATCTCCATATTCGTGGGCCACCCGGAGTTCACGTCGAACGCATCAAGAATTTCATGGCCCCAGCATTAATTATTGAGCGATCACTGCTATGTAATTAATTGACCGATCGACCTCCTTCCTGGCAGCAGATATGAAAAATGTGATGCGGCCAGTGCATAACTTCATCGTGTGTGACATTTCTTAGAAGGAATAAAAAAAATCGATGATTTATCGTTGATCGTGTAGCATATGACGAATAACTAACTGTGCATAAAGAAAAAATACGAATGCAATAACATAAATAATAATAATATGTCGGCTGCAATTATATATATGTTCCGTGAACAAAAGTCTAACACGTGAATTAACATGGGAATAAAAGCAATAACCATTCTAATATTATGTGTGCAATTTACATTATTTTAAATTTACATTAATTTTACTTATATTAAATAAATAATTAGAAATTAGCAAGTTGGCATAAATAAAAAAAAATATCGTTATCTACAAGCATTGCGCAATCTATTGGAACACTTCACATTTCTTCATTCAATACCAAATTATAAATCGAAA
>NW_017259306.1:1621014-1621921 GCF_001594045.1 Atta colombica | reverse complement strand
ATATATATACATATATAAAACATAGATTTATGTATGTTAAAGAAAATGTTTTACACACACACACACACACACATATTATATATATTTTTTACATACATTTTTTATAATGTAGTGAGTAAAAATATTCTGATAAATTATACATGAAATAACGTGGAAAACGATAACAATTATGTGATATTGTGACATGATAATATTAATAACTAGTTAGCAGAAAGCCGCAGTAGATAAGTCCTCGTACAATCAGCCACGAGCGGGTCAGTATTAATTTTTGACTGTTTCAATTCACTGACTCGCTTTCTGCTACTAATAAGCAGCATTCCTTTTTACAAGGTATTTGTTTTACAAAGGAATAAGTCAGAACCTCTGTTTCGAGACTGCACTAGTTTTACATAAATGAGAAAGGCGACTTAAGACCGAGACTCGCTGAGGAGTATTGAAATAAATTAGTAACCTTTAATGCTTTTGCCGACGGATAATATCATGTCATGAAACAAATGAATAATAGACTTTTCCTACGTATTTAATTACATGCTACTCAAAAGAGATGCGAAATTATATATGACCTCGAAGATATTGAACTTAAAAGAACGTAAAAAGATTATTATTCATTAGTATAGATTATTCAAAAGCGTGGAATATTTTGGAAAATTTGCAACATTTTCGTTAAAAGTGCTTTAATTTCTCATTCTTGTATAAAGAAGAAGTATAGTGATATTATATAATCTCCCATTTACATTTTATACAATAATTTAGTAAAGTCTAAACTAATTACAGATATCCGATTAATTTTTGTAAATACATTTTATAAGAATTTGTATTCTTTATATTCAATCAACGTAGAATATTTGTAAATTAGCGCCTATTTTATATTTGTAAAATAATTTATTACAAATAATATATATATATA
>NW_017259306.1:1620472-1620990 GCF_001594045.1 Atta colombica | reverse complement strand
TACAAATAATATATTATAAATTTATTACAAATATGTTACAAATAATTGAAAACAAATCGAGTTTTTTTAAAGATTTCTTCTTATTCGAACTTAATTATTCATGGCATATGTGAAGCTAGCGTCTCACTTGATGGAAATTCATATAATATTGAGAGTTCTAAGCATATTTTCATTAATTCTGTAGTTCTATATAGTTTAAACAAATAATTCCGGCTATTAAAGCCGAGAAACCCGCCCTACAAAATGAGAAATGCCAAATTCATATACGACGAATTTTGTCAAACAAAGATTGAAACCATATTTTCTTGTTTTAAAAGATACATAGTTCTCTGAGGAATTCTGGCGATTGTTATTTTAATTTTTAAATATTTTTTTTGCTAAAAAGAGGCTTTTACGCAAACGAAGACGCTGGCTGATTTAGAGTTTGGCTTTTTAAGAGTTCTATAAGATCTATGACATTTATCATATAGTTTTGAATATATTTCAAAGCCTTCCGAAGAGATCTGATAAAAATTCTT
>NW_017259306.1:1619026-1620372 GCF_001594045.1 Atta colombica | reverse complement strand
TATATATATATATATATGTGTGTGTATGTAAGACGCTGGTCGAAATCAGACAGTTCTGTAGGATTTATAATTGTTTAAAATATTCGTAAATAATTTATATAGCCAGAACTCTTCGGAAGATGTTAGGATAGAGACAGAGCTATACGATAAGTACCATAAATTCTACAGAACTGTCGGATTTTGGCCAGCGTCTCATACATATATCCCGAAAGCACCTTTCTCAAACTTTAAAAATTGTTTAAAAAATTAATAAATAATTTTTATCACCAGAACTCTGCGGAAGATTTTGAAATATATTCAAAACTACACGATAAGTGTTATAGATATCACAGAAATCTTAAAAATCGGCCAGCGTCTCGTCTTCGTTTGCGCGAAGGTCTCTTTTTAATAAAACAAAATATTTAAAAATTAAAATAACAATGTTAATCGTCAGAACTTTTCAGAGAACTGTATATCTTTTAAAATCCTACAAGAAAATATGGTTTTAATCTTTGACAAAATTCATCATGCGTGAACTTGGTGTCTCATTTTATAGGGTGGGTTTTTCGGCTTTAATGGCCGGAACTATTTGTTTAAACTTAAAATATAGAACTATAGAACTATGAAAATATGCTAATGAAAATATGCTAAGAATTCTCAATTTTATGAGTTTCAAGTGAGACGCCAGCTTCACACACGCTTATTCACGGTTTCATAGCAATAACTATGAATGACTATGAATGAATGAAATATAAATGAATATATACTTGCCTGAAATTATGACGATAATAATCATCTTCCTATCCCTCTCTCTCTCTCTCTCACACACACACACACACACACACACACACACACACACACACACACACACACAAAACTTTATTTTTTAGCATTTAAATAGCGGAAATTAATACGAGAGATCCTAAGGGCAATCCGGTCAGTTTGACCGCAACGGATATTACTTCCTTCCGCCTGTTGCGCCGATCGATTCTCTTACTAGGCTATAATATGTTCCGACATTGGAAATTTTCCTTCGCTTTCTGTCGTGACCTGTAGGTAATATGAGACATCATTCAAAATTGCAAATGTTCCTTCCATTGGCGTAAAAGGATTACTGGCAAAGCCAGCGATCTATATGTGAAGTGATAAAGTACTCCATACATGTGAATTTGACATGTTGAATTTCCACATATGTCGAATTATATCTATATATCTATATATTATTATATAAATTTTTAATGATTAATTTATTAGACTTTTTTATTGTCAATATTTTAATAAACAATGCTGCATGCTTTAATTAGCAGAATTTTCTTTGTAGAATCACATTTGATGTGGGGATGAACGAATGTGTATATATATTATTA
>NW_017259306.1:1613564-1618664 GCF_001594045.1 Atta colombica | reverse complement strand
ACGTAATTATAATATAAATCGATCACATAATCGTCATTCATTACGATGCGATGTATATAGGTAGAACGTATTAAACGAAGCGAATGAATCTTTTTTTTTTACAGATCTTTCTCACATAAAGTCAAGTGCTCATCACTTTGTAGCGCCACAGAAGTATTACATGCCTGAGGGTCAATCATGTAACTTTCTCCCTACGGAAAAAGTGAAAAGTGAAAATTTTATGTGTATATGCGTGTATATATAGGCATTTTATACATATATATATATATATATATATATATATACATACAATTTCATTTTTTCCAATAATAATTTTATATATAAAAACAGTTTTTATTTCTCTTATAATCGCAGTAATAGTATATCTATGAAAAATATAAAATGTTTATAAAATCGTATAAAAGAGAGAAACTAAAGTTAAAATTTTATATTGACAGTTTATGTCATATTATTGATACAGAATTTTATTCTTTTCAGCTGAATCTTTTGTATAGTTCATCTTTCTTCTTTTTCTATTCACTTTGGAGAGATAAAAAAATTATTAATGCTATTTTTCTTTTGCTTCTCTTTTTTTAAAAGGGGGATATTTGAGACCGGAAAATATGGGCTGGATAATTGTCCTACCGGATATCCGGCCGAATATCGAATATTTAATGTCACATTTTATCCGATATCCGGTATCCAAGAATTTTACTATCGGTGCATCTCTAATATTTACCGTAGTGCTCATAATTCAATATGAGTTATCAACAATTCTTTTATTGCACGAAATCGCATTGATTTTCACATCGCTGTCTGAATTTCAACATTTAGTCACGCTGAAAATGGATTCATTAAGGCAGGCACAGAAGTGAGAATGATTTATTTCGTGGTGCGCGAACAATAAAGTGTCTCTGCGCCGACGATGAAATCGTCGCCATCGCTAATTGCACGACAGTAGTTCTTTCAACGGCAGCAACTGACAGTTTAATTGCAAATTTAACTGTCGACGAAGTATTCTACTATGAAACAAACTATGATAGCCGAGGTCATAATTAAAGAATTATGCGGAAAGGCAGGAAAAAAAGAATAAATGCCGCAGGCATGAGAAATTGAGAGAATCGATTTCCGATGAGAAACCCCATAAGGAAATGAAGAACGTAACTATTAATTAATCTCGAACTTTGCAGATTACCCTAAGGAGGGTAAATATACAGTAAAGAAGTTTTACGATATTATATTACAAATTATATTATTGTATATGCTTCCATATATGTAAAATAAATAAAGCAAAAAGCCGATTAATATTTTTTCCTATAATTATATTCCTATAATTATATAATTATTCCGCAGTATATCTTTATTTACGTGTAGTTTTATCGTATATGTTATGATGTAGATTTCCTATAATGTATGACTGTTTTTTAAAAACGTCGACAAATTAAATAAAAACTATAGTCACACATGAATAAATTCTCGCACGCGGTGTTAATGTTTTAATTTGTCTTCCGCGATAGTGCATTGTATAAATGTTTATTACTTTATCTATCTGCATATGCCGAATGTCCTCGAAAGCTTTGATTGCACTTCGATCGTCTGCAAAAAATCTATTATTCTCATGCATGTTCGTATTATTAAAAGAATCAATAGACTTCAATAACGTTTGCGTCTCCGCTTAAAATTGCAGATGATTGGTCAACGCTCCATGTAGATGATGTGATCAACTGTGTAACCGAAAAAATATAACGATGTTGAATACTCTGCTTGGAAATGTGGAAGAGTTCTTTTTCCTTTTATTCAAGAAAACAGAATCCCATATGAACAAACTGAATTTACTTTATTCGCTTTTGCACAAATAATGATCACCGTAGTGAATCTCTTGTGATGTTGATCGACTCGGAAAAGTCTATAATCTCCGATAATAAGCAGAGATCAGAATAGAGTCTGACCACGAACAATTTTATGAAAACAAGAGTGAGAAAAAAGTTTTTTTTTTATGCGTAAATGCTATCTCTAACTTATACTATCTTACTTATTCTAATTCACTGAAGTTAAAACTGAAATAAAAACCGGGTCAATCAAGTTTGTCATGGCCATCGATTATGTATCTTGAAATGAGATGAAAATTACAAAAATGAGCGAATTTACTGGAATATTATAATTTCAACACGTAATAAACTTGCTCACTTTTATAAACGATAGCCAATATCGACATGTTACTTTGTTTATGGACAATATTTCTTAAATAAAAGCTAAAAATAAAACTTCAGAAGCATAAATATATACAAATTAAAAAGTGTCTTCAGATAATATAACAATTTTTATAACACTTTACAATTTTGCAATAATTAATTCTGCAAGAATTAACAAATATATAACGCGCAATTTCTTTTTTGAGGGTTTTCATATAAATACATGATTGCCTTCAGCTCCGATAAGACTATCGACTATAACATAGCACTATGAAGATTAAGGGACTTATTCTGTAACTTTTAACGACTGTAAACGCTACAGTTACAGTCATTAAGAGTAACAGTCATTAAGAGTTACAGTCGTTAAGAGTTACAGAATAGGTCCCTAGTTAGCTTATGATCTGTATTACAGCTGGTTTGCACTACACCTAGGGTTGCTATCCTCTTTTTCCCTGGACACTCTTTTTATAGGGCGTTCGGGGATATCCGGAGGGATTTTCCAAAGGTGTCCCGAATAATTACCGCTCATAATTATCATGAACATCTTTGGGAAATCCTCCTAAAAAAACAGAACAATATCCAAAAAAAAAAAAAGAGGATGGATACAATTCTAGTTATACATCCCGATTTTATATTTAAAACCGTATTATGGCA
The DNA here is from genome assembly GCF_001594045.1 of Atta colombica. NCBI lineage: Eukaryota > Metazoa > Arthropoda > Insecta > Hymenoptera > Formicidae > Atta > Atta colombica. The sequence continues at coordinate 1,615,839 of NW_017259306.1, read as the reverse complement.
AAAATAAGAAAAAAAATATAAATAAAATCGATTCAGGAAACTACAAACATGTAAAATTATGTAACATCAATATAGCCACTATTATTTAAATTACACAATTTGCAAAAGAAAATCATAAGTTTTATTCTTGCATTTGTAGAATTCATTTTTAGCTGATTGATTTTGTATATGTGTAATAGAAATAAGTCACAAGTATATGAATTATGAGTTTTTTATTTTTTTAATTAAACACCTGTGTTTTTATCAGTATTAATAAAGTGCAAAAGTTAGTTGTCAAAAAATAAAGGAGTACCTCTTTAGGAGATCTATGTCGACATCGATTTTTCTCTACTTTTCACTTCATTTCAAGATACATAATTGATAGATTTCTATTTTAGGAATAACAAGAGCATCTCAATAACAAGGAAATATAAAGATAAGCGATTCGCTGTAGTTCATTTAAACATCGAAATTTCTGTGATATTCCCGCATCGAACTTTTCACCTAGGCGATACGACGGAGATGTTATCCACGACGTTGAAAGAAACAAAAGGATATGATTTTTTATAAATGACACGTCCGCGCGAGTGAAAAGAAGGCGCACATTTTCCCTCACTTCTGCACGGATGTGTTGCGCGCGAATAGGCGATACTTAATCCTCTTATCTTGAGGTCGTTTTATCTAGCTATTCGCCAGCGTGTGTTCACCTGTCGGGATTACATAAAGGAAAAAAATCGGTGACTAAATTGTCTCGCTGGGTATCGATGGGCGGTAAAAATGATTCATCTTTCCCTATCTTTCGCCGGGTTATCAGATATATCATTGAAAAAGTAAAGACATTATCAAAAATGATTTTGCTTTTGATATTTTAATATATCATGGATAATAACATACAGAAAAAAAGGTTTGGTTGAATTAACTAGAATTCTGGAAAATGAATGATCTAGAATTCTAGTTATATAAATTTACAAGATTTCTGATTAAATCTATTCAAATTCTAGTTGAAATAACCAACTTAATAGATTTAATCAGAAATCTAGTAGATTTAACAAAAATTCTGAATCGTTCATTTTTCACTAAAATTCCAATTGACTTCAATCAAACATTTTTTTTCCGTGCATAAATAATATAACAATAATAAACGATTTATTAGGATCGTATAATGTGAATGCATAATAAGTAAGAAATGTAACGGTCTAAGCTGGATCTTAAGTGCTTTAAATAATTCCATGTGAATTTATATACTACATTTGTAGTGGTATATAAATTCACATGGAATTATTTAAAGCACTTAAGATTCAGCTACAACTATTGTAGGCTTCATTTCTTACTTATATGTTATGGATATAAAGTGTACATGTCATGGATATTAGAATATATAATTTAAAATTATATAGTATGTAGAGTATATAATTTAAAATTATTGCAGTATCTTATTAACCATCACAATTTGCTTTTGATATTATAATATATTTATAGATATATTTATAGATATATATTAGTGATAAAGAGACATTCACGAAGGGAGAGAAATTACGTGAAATTATTTGCTTAATTCGTAATCACTATAATTATATATTTAATAGCGCACAATTTTTTGTTTTTATATTGTTTTTATATACGTGATTGTTTTATGTATAAAATGAATTTGTATTTATATTTTGTAGTACGTAAATACATATATACAATAGATGCAAGAGAACAATTTGTAACATTAGTAAACAAATAAAGCATCCAAATTGATGTTGGGCGGAATGTCATTGAATACATTATGATGATAATTATTACAGTATCAGTGGTATTTATTCGAAAATCATTTAATCGGCAACATACACGATGAAAATCAGACTAATCAGACTAATCAGTCAATGACACAAATATAATTATATGATAATGAGAATCATGTTAGAAGAACATATTTGTACAAGAAATGACGTAAAAACTGCTCGATAAGTCCTGATTTACACAATGCTTTTTTATTAGTAGCTATTAGTATGCTCTAGTTTTCCAATAAATTAACAGCTAAAAATAATAATTTGATAAATTATACTTTTCAATTATTAATTTTCTAAAAAAATATATATAATTTATAAAAAATATTTTTAGTTCGCTAGAAGACTAGCGTGCTGGTTACTAATAAAAACGCATCGTGTGAATTAGACCTAAGGCCAAATTCAAATCTACATGTTAAATACATGAATGTTATTTGTCACGCAAGCTATCATTTTATGTGATTTCAATTTGTATCATATATCCTGATATATGCCACATAGTAAAGATTGAGATAAACCTGTAT
>NW_017259306.1:1609409-1613464 GCF_001594045.1 Atta colombica | reverse complement strand
AAGGAATTACGAGTGTCCTACTTTCTGCAAATAAATTTTTAATAACAGATTCTTTAATTCATCTAGAGATTTTTTTTTAGCAGACATATTGTAGTAGATTTTCGTGTTACAAGCATATGAAAAAAACATCTTTTCGCGAATGAAACTCAAGGAAACAAATAAATGAAAATTATTTAGTTAATTATTTAGTTAATTATTTAGTTAATCTTAGTTTAGTTTAATAAAATTTTAATTTAGAGCTTTTAAGAAGATATATTATGTAAGAAATCAAAAAGCTTTCGTAAAAAAAGACTGGCAACATTTTAATTAAATTTTCACTAAATAAAAATTCCAGATTTATCAAAAACTTCGTCGTTAAAAAATAATGTGAGAAATAGAATACCTTGTATACTTTTTCTTAATTCGGACAATTCCACTTATAATTTTCCTATATACCTATATTGACATAACAAACTGTGTAAATTCTTTGGAATGAACTTCACTTTTTCCTTCTAAATTCTTTAGAGTAAGGATTAGAATAAGAAAAATTATGCGAAATTATTTGTTTAATTTCATTCGTAATTGTTCGTTTAATGTCACATTATTTATTAACAACTAGCATGCTAATCCTTTAGCTGACAGTTAAAATAAATATCGTTTTCTATAAATATTTTTTTTTAGAAAACTAACAGCTAAAAAAATATAAATTTTTAAATTATTTTTATTGCTTTTATTTTTTTTATGTACTAGTCCAGTAGGAAACACATGCTAACTACTAAAATATCAAATAACGTATAAATCAGTGGAAGTTTCTATATTATTCATTGTAAAAATGCTTTTCTAATATGATTCTCATTGTTAATATTATTAAAAGAAATGTTTTATTAATATTCTAATGATTATAATTTATTGTTTGTAATGCGAAGTAATTACGTGAATAGAAGGTCAGCGTTTTATTAAATATAAAAATTTAAGAAAATTCGCGGTTTATAAAGTAAATATACGGACTGATTAAATCTAGGCCGCGGTTTGATTCATGTTCACAATGCTCGTGAGCATTATTTGCTCTTTAATATTTGATGAACGAGAATGAAATGATTCTCTGAAGTATTGTGAGCGTGAATCGGATTGCGGATCTTAAATTAGATCTAAATTAGAAGAAGCACAATCGATAAAAAAAGTTAATTGTATGCTTAACACGCAAAGCAACAAGAAATGAGAAAACAAGTTAAATTTAACAAAAGTGTAGAAAAACGGAATGATGAATTTAAGAGAAGCTTTACATGTCTGTGAAAATATGTTGTTGGAAATAGTGAAAATGAAAAGGAACTAATTATGGCGTTGTAAATAAAAACCCAGGATTTCCACAAACTCTTTAATTAGAAATTGATGAAGAACTTCCTCGTAATTGCCTCGTAAATAATCGTAAAACTGGAATATCGAAATGAAGAAGAGGAACATTGAAACGTTAATTAAATGTTAGTTAAGAATTAGGCACACGGCATTATGAATTCGTATCTGTTTATTATCCGAAAATTCCTAAAGTTCAAAACAAGCATAACAGAGTTGACTTTTCATTTGATATAAGTCGACACAAATATCGCTTTGTCTTTGTTGGTCATTAATGTAAAGAAAGATAGAATAATATATGTAAGTCACTAATGTTCATTTCCAATGTAGATTAACTTTAATGTATCAACATAAATGTAAATTAATTTTAATTTTGATGCATAACTTACTTTTTATCATTTTCTAAGAATTAAAGAATTAATTAAACCGAGATTACACTTAATCTACATTGGTAGAAACAGGCATAAATGAAAAGTATCTTAAGTTTATGTAACTACTAACTTGAGTCAGAAGGTATAAATAGATTTCTCAAGCTGCTATCGTCTGTTTCACTGAAAGTAAACCTGCAATTCATTCCACGAAATCCTCCAACCTTTCCGGAACTACCCTCAACGATTCATTGACCGGTATTCATAGTCGACCTACCTTGCGAGTGTATTCAATGACCGGAAAGGGTGGGGGATATTCATAGTCGGTCCTTATATTTCAGATCATCTTAAGTACAATCTTAAAATATATTAATCAGACCGGAATTTAGTTATTATATTTAAGGTCGTTTTAAATACAGATTTAAAATGTCACAAATCACAGGCATCCGTAGTCGATTCTTGTATTTAAGACTGTTTTAAATGCAGTCTAAGATGTCATAAATCAATTAAAAGATTGTATTAACATCTTAAGATATTATCTAAGACTACATTCTTGAAATAAGAATGGCTTATGAATATTAGCTGTAGAGATGTATTAGCATCTTAAGATATTATAATAAAATATATCTTATCTATCTATCTTATATATCTTAAGATATTATTAATAAAATGATCCTGAAATAAGAATAGATTATTGTGACAGATTATTGTGACGGTGTTCTAATCGATTCTTATATTTAAGATCATCTTAAATATACAGTCTTAAGAATAAGATATCAATCAACCAGCTTACACTTACAGTTTAGACACTAAGCAGTATTAACATTTTAAGGCATTATTTAAGATGGTTCTGAAATAAGAACAGAGTATGGGCGGTTCATAGTCGGTTCTTATTTTAAGACCGTCTTAAGATGCTAATACAGCCTTCTTTGTGAACATTGGCTTATAATATCTTAAGACAGTCTTAAATACGAGAATCGACTATAAATATCAACTTACATGAGAATACCAGTCACAGGGCTGTATTAGCATCTTAAGACATTACTTAGGACTCTCAAAATAAGAACAGATATCAACAATTAAAGTTTACTCGCAGAGTAGATCGAGTTCGCCTCGTGGGAGTTCCCGGGAGTTGATTTCTCTTCGCGCGTGAAGGAAAAACGGTGAAAATAAAGTATCGAGCGTGCCGCGCAGTACACCGACCTCGATGCAACCCTCGAGCGGCGCAACCCTGACAGCTTGCGCCATGAAACCGAGAGAGCGATTCCGGTCGAAGACATCGGACAGATCTGACTGCCTTTTTGTCAGAGCAGAGTTTGCAATAGGAACGAAGAGGAAGCTGGCTACTCACAATTAGCACTCGATGTCTGCGCGATGTCCGCAGTGTCTCAATCTCGGTCCCGATTCCGACTCGGTTCCTGTAACAGCTGCCACCGCCGGCTGTGCGCCTCGCGTTCATATCGCGAATATCGCGATCTTGAGCGTCGCCAACCATTGGGTGGGTAAACAAAAAAGCGCAATGAGCGGCACGCTGTCACGACGCATTCGATGGCTGCGAGAAGTGGGTGAAATATAGACGGTGAACGTTTGCGACGCGTCAAGGGGAAAATAGCCCCGAGCGGACGAGCGAGTGACAGTCGACAAATGGATAGGTGCGCGAATATACACGTACTATACGTACGCACGAACGTACGCACGCACCCCTGCCCGCCGGGTCGGCCTGGTTCCTGGATCGGCCAATCGTCAGCGGGTACCACTGAAACACCGACCACGCCGAACGAATCGCGCGAAATCAAACCAACGTCGACCGTCGGCGACGTGAACGCGCTCAGCTCGGCTGTCGCCGGCGCTGCCGCCACCAGCCGCCACCGCATCGATCGGAGCACCCTCTACCACCCGCGATTGTGATTGGCTGCGCGATGCTTTGTTTATACGCCTGCGTATACACCTGTAAAGGGCGCGTACGGAGCACGGGAACTACGAACGCGATGCGACATCGCGGCACGACGAATGGATGATTTGACGGTCTTGAACGATGAATAAGAAATGAAGAATTTCTGACAACAACAAGTAAGTCTAATAATGGCAGCGCAAAATGTATATTGTTTATGTAAATTGTTATCGCGGAATTTTATTTGCGAGAAAAGAATTCTCCTATCGAGGAGTCATGTGTAGGCGCCAATTTTTTATGTATGATGTAATAATTGGAGCAAATTGGAGCAAATTTTTTTTTCTCCATCATGTACATGTAAATATATTTATATAAAAACTGTATGGATTATATATAAAATTATATACACATATTTATATACATTAATTTTAAAAAAAGAAGCATTGAGAATATCACTTCTTATTCTA
>NW_017259306.1:1601566-1608791 GCF_001594045.1 Atta colombica | reverse complement strand
TAGAATGTAATTTTTATTGACAATCTCTATTCAGTCTTTATAAAGTTATATATAAATAAATTTGTTCACATTTTATCAGATTTTTTAATGTTAATATTAATACAATTGAGAAAATAAAATAATTCATATATTCAATGTATCTTGCAACTTGTAAATTTTTTCAACGAATTATTATATATAATCAAACCTCTAACAAAACTTTTAAAATATGATAAACACACACACACACACACACACACACACACACACACACACACACACACACACACACACACACACACACACAAACACACACACACACACACGCACGCACACACACACACACACACACGCACGCACGCACGCAAATTTGCGAATAAAAATTAATAGTAAGAAAGACCTTGAAATTAAGTAATAACAGTTTTTGCAATGTTCTATTACAAGTAATAGTTTCTGAATTACAGAAATGATCATTTATAAGCCACTATTAAACTGTCTGTCCATGATTCATGTACATACCGTTTAATTACCGTGTACTTTATCCATTCATCAACGTTAAACAAAAAATTAGTTGCTGTTCGCTTATGTATATTAATTTGCAATATTTCAATGGATCATATTCATACGATCATTATACATGGGTAATATAGCGGATAGTAATATTAATGTTTTTTTAAAAGTATTAATAAGAGAGAGCGTATGCAATGTGCGCGATCGTTAACTTCATTGTATGCTCATTCTGCAGACAAGATGATCATTTTTTAATCGTGATTTACGGTTAAACAATTTTAAGTGTATTACATTTCGAGAATTATTACTCTTAAAATAAAAAGTTGCACTTTATTTTTCGAACTTTCTCATAATAATATTTTATTCCTCGAATTTGGAGATATTTTGTAAAAGATAGGAAGAAAAGAAAAAAAGAAAAACAAAGAGAAAAAAGAGAATATGATTATAAATTATGATAGTGGCTATGAAAGTTCTTTATAATTTCAGTCGATAATCTTGGATATATATTAACTGATCCAGGAAAAGACTTCTCGTTCTATAAAGGGATGATAAAATGAAGGGTAATAACCTCGTCGTTCATGTAATATGTCCATCGCCTTCCTAACGATAAAAATAATATTATCAATAATCTATATGTATCTCGGTTGATTGCACTATGTACAGCGTGTGTGTATGAATTTTACTGTAGAATGCACAAGAGGAACGGGCTGCGAATGCATAAGAAAACAGTTTGCAATTATTTTTTAAAAATCATATTTAATATTTTTATAATGCATATAATACTTAAAAAATTTTTAAATTTGTAAAAACAGCGCTTAATGATGTTAGTATTTATTCTAGGGAATACAATGAACACATATCTATTATGGCGGTAGCTCTATGGGTTCAATCAGCAAATCACAATCTCGTCTGAAAACAGAAAAGCAATACATATCTAATTATTCATAAATCATTATTGTGAAATCTTGTGATTTATTTATATATGATAGTTACCGCCATTAAAACACATATAACTATAGGATATAAAATACATGTAGTAAAATTTACAGAAAAAACTTAATTGAATATCAAAAAGTTACTTATAGAAAAAAAATTTAATTGAATATCAAAAAGCTCTAGATACAGCACATATGTATCTTTATATCTTTATATTTTTATATCTTTATATCTTTATATGTGCAGAATAAATGCATATATAGTATTACATGTACTATACTATCTACCTATATATTACCAGGTACATTTAATACATGTGCATTTAAAGCATTCTGCATATAAAGTATTATGCTATATACGGAAAGAATTCTTTGATATTCAATTAAATTTTTTTCTTAAAATTGCAAAATAAATACATGCTAATTGCACATACGTGTATATATTGTATTTGTGAGTGAAAAATAAATTATGGAAGCTTGGAAATAATATTAAAAATGAAATAACCGATAAATTGATAAATAATTTAAAAAATGATAATTAAAAAAAGAATTTATAAAAAAGAGATATGTATTACAGATTTTACGTATCTATTATATTGTAGTAACTTTAATGTTAATATTTTATTTGTATATTTAATTTTATATTTATACAGTATTATATATATTTAATTATATTTTTAAATAATAGAAAGTTATAATAGAATTTTTCTTATTTTTATTTTATTTAGTGTTTTAATTTGTTTATACTTTTAATATTTAATATATTACATTTAAAAATAATGTATATTGTCAGATTGGGAATAATTTAAAATTAACTGATTGATTTTAGATTAATACATCGCAGAACTCTTATGACAAATTAAATAACTGTCAGCTGCATATCGATGCCCGAAGCGGAGATTTGTTTTCTGTACGAAATGAAACGAGTTTAGAACACTGCGAGTTGTTATACCAATATATGCCAGTTGTTATATCAACCGCTGCTCCGCCGGGACTGTTACACGACAGAAACAATATGGTGTACGTTCGAAGTGTAATACTCTCGTACACCAATAGTAGGAGGAGAGGAAAAGGGGTTGTGTCATAAGTGATTCGGTATGCGCATACGTGATGATATAGGTCGTTACGTAAATGCTCACGATATTCGATCGTAGTTACATATATACACAGAGTGTTCAATCGTAATCAATGAAATAAAAATATCTTGGAAATTGAATTAGGTCGGATATTTCTTTCTACAATAGTGTATACTTTATAACATTTTGAGGACGTAGTGATTCGATCAATTTGCCAAATAATAAATTTATGCATCGAAATGATACCACCTCTTTTTTTTTAAAAGAATCATGATTTTTTTTTAATACCACTCTTCATAGCGAATCTAGCGCTCTTATTTGAATAAGAAATATTTTGCTTGAATATTTTTCCCTCAAATATCATAAAAAAAATCTCCATTTTTATTTTTGAGATATTTAATTTTATTATTATAATTGGATAACATAGAGTGCATAGAGAAAGAGTTATAATGTAAAATTTCTTTACTAGTTTACTTATAGAGTTTAGATGTACATGCAAATGCCTTCCGGGAATGTATAATAACTTAGGAAATTCCTTCGATTGAATGAAACATGCCTCTTACTAAATCTTTTTTTGAGAACAGAATTATTTCTTTTATCTCTTTTTTTGAAAAAAGTAGTGAAACTATAGATTTCTTTTTTGATGAATGTGCTTTCGCCGAACGTCACGTTTCGTCAAGTCTAAAATACGGAAATTTTCAGAGACGCCACAATCCATTAACCACCTGAATACTACCGGATGTGCCCTTCTCAAAAGTGCAGAGGGTAAATTTGCAAACTCGTGCGCGTCATGTCGAGTCTGATAAAGCGCAGAAAATTTCGAAACGCCATCCGGCCTCTTCCCTTGAGTATCGAGAAGAGAATGTGCAGTTCGTAAACTAGCGAACTAATGCATGATGGCATTAACTTTGATAGTACAAAAATAGAATACAACTTTAATAAAATCGAATGTAAAAACGATTACATGTTAAACGATTAATTATGATATAATTCTCATAACAAATTATTTTTGTAGGAATTTTAAATATAGCAATCAAATTATTATTTTATTTAAAAAAAATACTTTAAAAAATTTTTGAAAAGTAGTAGTAGTAGTACCTTTGATTTTACTTTATTTTCTTATAAATCTATTATCTTATAAATCACATTTACTTTCTTTTATATTCTGCTTTAAATACTTGTAAATATAAAAATAATTTTCAAAATATTATAGGGCACACTTTTTACGCTTTTTATATTAAATCCCTATTCACAACTTTATTCAAGAAAAGAATTTATTGTATTTATATCTCTAACAAATGCAAAAATATTGATTGTAAAAGAACGCAAAATATTTAGATTTATTTATTATCGAAGGATTAAACTTTTCAATTTATTATATATTTTTAAATCTTCCTTTTATATCAGACTTTAGAAAAAAAACATCAGCAGAATATATAAATATTATGAAGAAATACAACATAATATTAACTTATTAAGGAATTTTTTTATAATTATAATTCTAAAAAATTCTAATTGTAAATAAATTTTTTTTTTTAGTAAGAAAATAAAGCAACAATTTTACTTGAAAATTTACCTGCAAATATCCGCGCTATGCTGCCGGACGATTTACAATAAGTTTCGAATGATGAATCGTAACTTATCAAAGTTTGTCTGGCGTCCTCGCACCAATTCCAAAAAATAATCTTCTGATTTCGTGTGGTGAGATCCGACAAGAGCAATGCCAGGTTTTTTGCGACAGTGGCATCAATTCTGAGCACGTGTCGACCTTCTATTACCACTGGTAAACTTGTCGGCCTCTTATCGCACCTAGTGATATGCAACAAAATGACAAATCTTGAAATAACTATCTTTTTTAAACGCAAACAAGATATTACGGAAAAAATATAAAGTGCATACATAATATTGCTCTTTACGATGGAATTAATTTTTTTGTATGGGAAATATTCTTTAAAATATAATTTAAAAGACGGAAAAAGTTTCTTGAATTAAGATTAATCTATAAAGAAACAATAATAATAATACTTAACGAAACATTTATTCAATTTGCCAAGATATTACGCCGTTTAAAATTTTGCGGTATTTTACATTTTTGGAGGGATATTTAGTGTACACGCAAGACTGAATCGTTTCTTACGCGGATTTGCGGTGAGACTTACCACGACATCACTCGCTCTCGAAGGTACTCTGCTGCTGGGAAGCTCAGGGATTGCTTGGGTGATACGAAAAGCACGGTCAAACCATCAACGATTCGCTCTTCGATCAATAATCCTGGCCGAGCCGCGAAATAGAGTAAGAGAATTAGATTTACCGCAATCCCGATGATCATACCATACTCTAAACTGATCGCCAAGCAACATAATAACGTCACTATCAACGGCACTAGATCGATTTCTATTCAACAGACAAAGAGAAGACGGATATTTAATTTTAAATAAACTGGATTAACTAGATAATTTATAACGAGCTATATTAATAAAAATTGATTTCTTGAGTGTTGTTATATCTTTATATCTTACTCGTATCATTAAAAAATAGAATTTGACGTATATTTGTAGTAAAAAAATACCTGAGGAAAAAATTTATTAGAGAGAGAAGAGAATTATATTTTTATTTAATTAGAACTTATTTTCTCATTAATTTTTTTATTTATAGAAACATATATGAAATAAATATTGCGATTACTTTCAAATTTTAACTTATTAATGATTATTAAATAATTTCGCTACATCAAATGTGTAGCATATTAAAATATCGTACCTGTTTTTTATGAAAAGTGTTTTAATAATAATTAATTATTTAATTGTAACACATTATTTGAATTATATGACACATAAATATTTTAGTAATATCTTTTTGAAGCTAATCAAATACACATGCACAAAAAACATGCACAAAAACCTATTTAAAGAAATAAGCTTTCGAAGCTTATGTATGTTGAATGTACATATAAAAAGAAAGTATTGATAAATAATTAGTATCTTACTCTTTGTTCTCCAAAGAAGAACGAAAACGTGCGTTTCAAACATGTAGAACATCGCGATCATGATAACAGCTGCTAATGTAGCTTTGGGGATATATTTAATGGTAGATGTCAATAGGTGGCATGCCAAAAGCACCAAACTGCCGGTGATAATACCACCAAACGGCGTTTTGACGCCAGACGAATTGTTAATAGCAGTACGAGTGAAACTTCCAGTTACGGGCATTGATCTCACAAAGCTGCCGCATATATTACAAAGGCCAACCGCTAGCATCTCTTGATTCGCGTCAAGAGTCTTTCCTTTCGCTGAAAATTTGCCGAAAATTTCCGGATAAGTATCGCTTTATAAATTATTATTAAAGGAAATAACTAAAAAATCCAATATCTCAATAATTTATAATATTCGCAGGCGGCTAATCTGCTGGAAGGGACACAGGAGTGTACCTTTCCTTTTTAAGAGATCAGATTTTTTAAAAAATTTACGTTTTTATATCCATTTCATTGAATGACCATCGAATGATTTATGACATTGATTTTTTATTAGATATATCATTACAAAATTTAAAAAAGAAGTCATATTTTGCTTTATCGATGCAGTATTTCCTTCTATCATGCACTTTTAATTAAAGTTAGTCCTTTTCAAGTAAATTTGCTAATAATATTTACTCACCAAAGGCCTTAGCGATGGCGATGCTCTCCAAGATGGCGATGAGTGGTATCGAGAGGATACTACTGCTAAGTTCGCCGACTATTTCTGTGAAGGTATATGTATGGTTTCCGTTTACGATGGTAAACGGAGGTAAAGAAAACGGTGGTAAACCCTCAGTTATGTTGCCCGTAATTTGGAAAGGCTTGAGATCATGAGAATATAGCTCGTAAGCTATGAGAATTCCAACCATCACGACTATGGCGTTTCTGGCCAAGGAGATTAGCCACATAAATTTTTCGAAAGGAGTTCCCTGCTTTTTGCCGGGTAGTTTCTATTTTTGAAAATTTTATTTTATAATTTAATTTTAATAATTAAATTTAAAAAATTTCATTATATTTTGCTAAAAAATATCCGCATTAAAATAAAAAGTGCATATTTAAAGCATTTAAAGGAGATTCTCTATGATAATTTATTTTGACATTTAATCTTAATTTAAGATTTTTTTTTAATGGATAATTACCTAATTGAAATTTATACAATTTTTAAGGAAAAAATTTACCAAATATGTCAAACTGACATTGACTTATTAATTTTTATATTCGAATAAATTTTATTAGCGATAAAAAATGTTAATTAGGTACTGAGAAGTTTCAATTAAAAAAGTGCTAATAAAATATATAATTAAATATATAATCCCTTCTAAAGACGATCATCTCTTAATGATAATGTTTGTAATGTTTGTAATTTGATAATTTTTAATCAATTTACCTTGAAGAGAATCAGCAACATCATTGAGCATATTCCTAGCACTGTATCCCAAAGTTGGGTTTCGTTTATATGCTTAACAACATGTGAAATAGCATCGATGAAGGAGTCACTGCGCCCTTTAATACCTAGTAAGGTACCTAATTGGGAAGTAGCGATAATAATCGCCGCGGCATTACTGAAGCCGCAAATTACAGGCATGCTTATAAAGTCTACGAGAAACCCCAAATGAAGTATTCCCATGAATGTGATCACAGCGCCTGATAAAAAGCATATGAGCACCTGAAAAACAATTTCATTCGAAAAAAACATTATAAAAAAAATTAAA
>NW_017259306.1:1598230-1601466 GCF_001594045.1 Atta colombica | reverse complement strand
ATATATATATATATATATATAATATTAGTTGAAATATCTAACTTTGACTGTAAAGGCGTTTTCTATCGTATTTCAAATAAAATACATATCTTGCAATAAAATCACACATCAATTATAAATATCAAATTTAAAATGAATTGAATTGAATTTAACAAGTAATTTAAAAATAGATACAAAGCAAATATATTAAAGAAATTAAACTGTACTGATAAATTGTATTATTAATTTGATACGGATATATTAATAAAGATAATTATAATATAGATTGTATATATATACATATATAAATAATATAAAAAATTAAATTAAATATCGAAATATATTGGACGAAAATTAATAAGGGTCACTTACTGCAATGTCTTCTCCCATAATGTTCACGTACTTTTGTACCATTAATGCCATTATCGCGGTAGGTCCTACTGTTACATCCTTGCAACTACCGAAGACCAGATAAACGAAGCAACCCATGAAACTGCTGTACAGGCCATACTGAAGTTTTCAAAAGTTCACCTAACGAGAGTTGTCTTTCCAACTATTGTAGATTAGATCGGTTACTCGATGAAGACTTCCTCAAAATACTTAAGAAATTTAATTAACCGAAAAATTGCGAGTATTCCACGAGTGTGCAATCTTTGTTTTTAAACTATAGTATCATCGTGAGTTTTAGGATTATGAATGAACTTTTCATGGATTTCCAAAATTTTTTATTTGAGAATTTTTAAATACAAACTAAAATTTTCTTTCAAATTGTTTTAACATTGTAGAATATAGCAATATTAGATTTTCTAATAAATTTTTTGGAGAATTATCATTTACGCTAAAGTATTGAAAAACGATAACTTTAATTCGAACGTCATTCGCAGAAGGAAGTTTATATGCAGCAAGTACACAATCGCAAGTGTATATATGTACTCGTATCGTGTACCCACCTGTGCCGGAAGTCCAGCCACTATTGCATATGCTATGCCCTGCGGTATTGCGGTCAGACCCACTGTCAACCCTGCCAAAGTGTCCTGTAGAAGTTTGCTCCAACTGTACAAAGGTAGCCATGCTAGAATCGGTACCCTTCGCAGGAGAAGTCTCTTGAGGTTGCAACTTTGAGAGAGTATAATATTCGGCCCTATGATTTACATAATAAATATGTAAAAACAAATAAATATGTAAAAATGATTGTAAAAATGATTAAAACAAAAATTTGGATTGTAATCTTATAATTAAAATCATATGAGGACATGAGAAATACAAACTAGTTCGATTATGTTCAGTAAACATTTAGAAAGAATAATATTGTGATGTCGATATGATGCATATCTAAAAGTAATAATTTTTTAAAGATTTAGATGAAAAATATTGACATAATAACATGAAAATATGTATATTAAATATGTATATTAATATATTAAAATAATGTCTTAATTAAAAATTAATTTTTAATTCATTTTTTATTAAGTTGTCATAATTTTTAATTAAGTTATCATAAAACTTCAATTTAAAGCAAGATGTTAAAATATATAAAATTAAAGATTTGTGAAAATAAATTGTTCACGAAGTCTATAAAAAAAAAACTAATTATATATTTATTTTCACTCTTATTAAATAAAAACAGATAAGTAAGTCTTATTATAGATATTACATTACGTTATTTAATTGGTTATTAAAATATTATTCACACATTTGTCGGGTTCGAAATACATCGTATCTAACATTATTATCCACTTATCATCACAACTACTGTATCGTATCATTTTAAAACTACTAATCATAGTTACGCCTCTCAAATGGTTCGATATTATCATATCGAAGGCTGCGCAAACATGATATTAAAAAAACTGCAATGTACAAACTTTTTTCTAATATAATAGTCATATTCTATTGCATAATATAAATAGAATGTATAGCATATATATATATATATACAAAACTAAATAACATGTATTAATTATCTAATGAATTGTACATACATAGCGTCATGATCTCGACGTTATATTTTTTAATGCATAAATAAAATAATTTTCACTGCAAAAATTTTTCGCACAATCCGCGAAATTGACGTATATTAACATATAAAACTAGTTTTATGAATATAAACAAAAGTGTAACTTTTGAAGGAAAACGCTATCTAAGTATAGCAACTGCGGATAACAGACGGCCAATTCAGCACAAATACTCTTCAAATACTGACATCTTCAGCATTCTTGATAATCCATTACGACGAAGAACACAATGATTTATCAAGTGCTTGATAATCAAGTGCTTACCAGATTGCGATAACATATTTAATATACTGTATAGCGATCATCGCGATAAGATATTCTCAAACAAACGGTAATCAAAGGAGACGGTCGATTTAGCATTCTCATCTCCGTAAAATGTTTAACAACGGCATAATTCTCGCATATCATGTGATGATGTCGCAATAAATGGCACTGTCAATATATTCAGCGAACATATATGAGAGTATAGATGTATACGAGCGTCACGTGAAATTTGTATAAAAGATCATTCGGAATTAACGCAATCTGTCAGCAATCTCTTTTAATCGTCAGACTTTTTCTCGTAATTATATGTTTAATTCAGATGTCAATTATGAAACTGTATTCAAGCGTGTATGTGTGCTTTTATTCATATAAGGATAATTTTTTAAGTAGATTTTACATATTATAAATTCTGGTATTAAAAATTAATTGGAAACATAAATATTTTATTAAGAATATATTGTTTAAATTACTCTTTAAAAAAAAAATATATATATATATATGCACATCTACTTTAACAGGTTAAATATTTTTATACATTATATTATATGATTAAAAAATTATATTATATATATAAACGCACGCACACACACGCGCGCGCGTATACGTGCGTGCGTGTGTGTGTGTGTGTGTGGGGGGGGGGATATATGTGTGAATATAGGATATCCTCTCTATTTTATTTTAGATAGTTAATTTTCTCCAAAATTGATAAAAGAGAAAAATCAGATTTCAGATGAAAGTATAAAATTCGCAATTGTATCCTTTTGATAATTGTATCTAAATATTTTTACACATAAACTAGTAAAATCAATCAATTGGTGAAGAAAATATATTGCTTTAAAAAAAAGTACAAATTACACAATCTTCTTGGAAAACAATTATGTATTTTTTTTGCATCAGTTCATTTATCTTACTATTCTATGCATAAAAGTTGATGAATGAATAAGAATGGTCAAGATACAATAACTAAAAAATGATTAG
>NW_017259306.1:1596089-1598130 GCF_001594045.1 Atta colombica | reverse complement strand
TAGCTAGTTACAGAAAATAATTTTGTCGAATCACAAATAATTATAAAAATATGATGAGCAATGCAGTAAAAAATTTTTTGATACTTTAGGAACCAGCATATATCCTACATAATTATTTTGATAGTTCAACAAATTTATATTTCTAAATTTGTATTCAGTTAAATTTTTAGATGCTTGAGCAATATCATTCTTTTTGTGTGCATAATGAAAACCAATATATATATATATATATATGTGTATATAATATGTCTGTATATATAAGTATTCAGATTCGAGTCTCGATGATACCATGATACAATTATCAAACTTCTCGTCTGTCTGAAGAAAAGAAAAACAAAATTGATTAATTAATTACTTCATCTTCGAGACATCGTACGTATAGTAGCGAGATTTTCATTAATCACCAGAACATACCGCGTCAATGATCTGACATATTTACCAAGTATATACGGATGCTATTATACGTGACAAGACGGGTAAATAAACAGTTACAGGATAAAATATCGCCGCTGTCTGCGAAATTCTGATAACGGAAAACAAAGAAATAATATCATGTTAACTATTTGACATAACAATCAAGTTTTCTGTTTCGAATTATTAGCATGTATAAAATTCATGTACAATATAAATATCAAAAATTTTAACTTATTTTAATTTTATTAACGTATAACTTCTATAACGAATATATATATCAGATATGACATATGATTCACATTCGTGAGAATTTATTATTAATAATAAGTTAAAATAAATTATATATTTATTTATATAATCACTGTTCTATACATAGGTATATTTTTTCTTTTAGTTACAAAATTTTTGCTATATTATTTGAGAACTATATTATTATATTAAAACAATTTCCTCGATACAAATGAGATTATATCTTTTTATAGTATAATTACAAAAAATATATTTTGAGTTAATGTCTTCTTTTTAAAAGTGTACTATTTTTGCAATCAATTTGTTTTTCTTAATAAAAAATTATCTAGCGAAATTATAATTTTTCATGTAATTTCTATCTATTTATATCTCATATTTGATCATTAAAAAAAAATTCGACTCCGCAGTCGGTAGGACTCGAACCTACGCTCCCAGAGGGAATCTGATTTCTAGTCAGACGCCTTAACCACTCGGCCACGACTGCTGTTCTGGTTATCTACTCTCTTTAACAAGAAAACATTTAAATGGATATGAAATTATGACTAAAATAATTTTAATTTTTTTCTTAATTTTAAAACACAAATTATAAATAATAAAACATTTTGGAGCGAAAATAAATGTATGATAAAAAATAGATTAAAATGATATAATAATACAAATTATATGTATAAAAATATACATGTAAACTCGTGAAGTGAAAAAATAATCGAATAATTCTTTATTTATAATATTTGATTTCATGAAATGTCCTATAAATATGTACGCATTAAAAGTAACACATAAGCCACAATTTGATTGATCGAAGTCAGAGATAATGATGACATTGGTATAGGTCCGAGTCTACGGTACGATGAGTCGGTAATCTTAGAAGTTGCATTGGCTACTAGCCAACTCTACCGATTTACCGATTTCGACCAATCCCGACTCACCGATTACAGACTACCGACTCATTGTAGATGTGGCTTAAAAAGAGCGAAACACTTACTCGAAAGAAGCGATGTTGTTTCGCCGAATGTTCCTCGTGAAAGCGACATTTCACGAAATCAGACGTGCTACGTGTTATATGTATATACTAGATTCTAGTAACTCTAGTACTAGAGAAACGAAAGAGCATACAATTTGAGCTGTGTACTTTTCTACTAGAAAAGGTCGATAAAGAAGATCACGCGATTGAACGTAATCATATGTATACAAGCAATAACTCGGAAACATATCTTTTATAGCGTTGAATCTGCCTGCCGCTTGACGTACATACATACATACATGTATACATGTATATATGCTGACATCATCTCTAATTTTTTCTCTATTTTAAATATAGTACTGTTATGTAAGGGATAAAATCAGCTTCTAAAGAATAACTTAATAAAAAAATCCA
>NW_017259306.1:1593537-1595989 GCF_001594045.1 Atta colombica | reverse complement strand
CTCTCTCTCTCTCTCTCTCTCTCTCTCTCTCTCTCTCTCTCTCTCTCTCTCTCTCTCGACTTTGATATTGAATTACAAATCAAAATTTTATAAATATTCTTATGTCAAGATAATAAAACACCTTTTTAAAAGAATTGACTTCTAATCGTTCTATTGCCGGTATTCATAGTCGATTTTTATTTTAAGACCGTCCTAAGTAATGTCTTAAGTCACTAATATGGCTCTCTGATTAGTGATTTCTTAAAACTGTACTGGAGTCTTGAATATAAGATTTGATTATGAATATATTATTGAATGATGAGAGGTATGTACAAAAAATCATTTTTAATAAAATTTTTATAATTTTAAAATTATTTTATAACAGTGCATTTAGATTTTTTTCGAAACATTATTTTTTTAAATTATCTTTCCTATTCATTATTTGTGAGAATTTTAGAACTTTTTAATATACAGAATTAAATTTGTTTTTTAATAAATTTTTTATCTTTATTTATTAATTATTATTAAACAATTAAACATTACTATATTTTGAAATATATATGTATATACATCACGGAGTTAATATTATTTTATAAAGAGAGAGAGAATTAGTTATATGTATAGATGATACACTAATTATCCTGTTAGATTTACGCTAAGAAGGAATATTATACAATAATGCCGTATAAAATTATCTAAATAAAAATAAATCATTTAAATTACAGGAAATAACTGCCATTTTTTTGATAAATATGTGAACTTAAATTACTTGAAATAATTTGAACTTTGCACGTACATAACATATTTGAAAAAGTGCAATGTAATTGACAATGATTAACACACTAATTGCAATCTAATCTAGTATATATACGTGATAGCGCTATTTTTTTGCTATTGTTTATTCTTGCTTTAACCTTGGAACAATTAATACAAAATTTGTTACTATCGCAATTTCTATATTTATGTGATAAACAACAGTGTTGTTAATTAAGACTACTAATATTATGAAATTGGATATAATTATAAGTGATTATATAATATAATAAAGATCATAAGAATTTTCAGTTTTTT
Organism: Atta colombica; assembly: GCF_001594045.1. NCBI lineage: Eukaryota > Metazoa > Arthropoda > Insecta > Hymenoptera > Formicidae > Atta > Atta colombica. The sequence goes on along the minus strand of NW_017259306.1, from coordinate 1,594,939 downwards.
CATATGCTATCTCTTTTAATAAACTTATTGATATTTTTATATAACACACATTATAAATACTTTTTAAAATTTGTTAATGTGGTTTAATACTTCTAGAATACAGATTTACTTTATTTAAATATTCATCATAAGTTTAGTTAAAAAAGTAATTTTTGTTAATTAAATTAATATTAGACTTTACGTCTAATATTTAATCTTCCCTATTTCAAGCATTTACAAATGTTAAACTGTTAGAAAGATTAATTGTAATTTATAAATTACATAATGCACATATATAAAAAAAATACGCGCGCGCGCGCGTGTGTGTATGTGTAATGTGTATAGAATGGGCCAAAAATATAGATATAATAAAAGATCTCATAAAAGCATTTTTAAGAAAAATGTTTCATACAAAAGATGTAGAGTTTGAACAATGCATCAAATAGCAAAACTTATTTGAGTATAAATATGGAGGAACTTTAAAGTGTATTTAATGGAAACTCTCAATCATTATTCTTGTAGCTGATATTAAGATCTTTTGAAAATATATAATGAAACTTTTTTTATTAACGGGGGGGTTAGATTTGATACAAATACAGTTTTGATGAATTATTGGTAAAATTTCACAGACATAACGTAACAGAGAGATGCAAAATATTATTATAGGGAAAATCCAGAAATTAATATAAATTACGAATCACAAGGGACGAGTTTTGCTTTGGCAACTTCTTTTTGGTATCAGAATGGTTAAAGTATTGGATTGGTAACCCAATATATGCTCTGCACGTGTGGGTTTAAAACTCATCCTCGTCTGCTTTTTGGCTCGCGATAGATTTTCTCCGAGGGATTCTCTCCTCCTATCCGAAGTTACTACACGATAATTTGTCCAGAAGTACATTAGGGAAATTTGTATAATTTTGTACAGTTCCTCTAATGTACTTTTGTGTAATAAATTAACACATGTTGCTCTGGACAGGACAGACTATTGTGAACCAACAAAAAGCGAACGACGAGGATGGGATTCGAACCCATGCGTGCAGAGCACATTGGATTAGCAGTCCAACGCCTTAACCACTCGGCCACCTCGTCTGGTGTCAAAAAGAAATGCGCTTGTCAAAGCAACTTGTCCATTGTAATATCATACATAACTGAAATTATATAAATAATGAATGTAAATAAGGTTTTTACAACAAATGCTGCCCTGAATCTGAAAGTATATTAATTTAAGAATTAATTTATATATTAAAAACTTTATTTTTTAATTTAAGAATTTAATTTATATATGTATAATAAATTTATATTATATATATTTTGCTTTTACTTTTAATATTTTATGCATAATTAATAGGCATATTGCATTGTTAAAATAAATTAATGTAAATTTAAATTATTTTATGAAGATAATTCATAACATACACGCGCG
>NW_017259306.1:1592344-1593437 GCF_001594045.1 Atta colombica | reverse complement strand
CACTGTTATGTTAAAATGCGTGTGAAGTAGACGTGATATAACAATTGAATAGCTCAGTTATTATCCATATCATTTTATAACGATTGAAAACATAATTTTAGAAATCGAGTACTTTATTTCGCAGACTAAGAGAGAGAGAGAGAGAGAGAGAGAGAGAGAGAGAGAGAGAGAGAGAGAGAGAGAGAGAGAGAGACTCCATTTTAATTCATCCAGTAGAATATCTTAAAATCTTTACATTTAAGACAAAAATATTTCAAACTAAAATTGCTCAGTTACAAGGGGGAAAGAAGAAGATGATGCCCTTAGTTAACTTTGAGAAGATAATTCTTATACCCAGTCAGAAATGATAATGGTAGTGACATCGACTCGATGTCGATTCGATGTCAATCGATTTGATACTTTCGACATCGAATCGACGTCGATTCGATGTCGATTCGATGTCGATTCCATTATCATTTCTGATTGGGTAAGAGTCTTATAAGGTCAGGTCAAGGTTATTTAAATTTGTTTAATAAAATAATATATATTTCGCTGTATAAAAAAATAATGTAATATCTGAGTTCAAAAAGTTGAATACAAAGAAAGATATAAAACAAAATTTTTTCCAATTTTTTATAACTGATTTACTAGGAGTACTTAGTGTTGGCATGAAATATCCGCGATGCAGACGGAATTAATATTTCATATCAATATTTGAATAACAGAATAAAATATATAATATCTCGTAAACGTATTAGTTTTTTTAGTATCTCTATCTTACTACTTATTATACTTTTATATACGGAATAAGGGAGGAATCGATATTATATACAAAAACAACATTATGTAAAAAAAACATATAATTTTTTTTTAAATTGCAGGTAACCTTGACTTGACCTTAAGGATATCTTCTTAAGGTCACCCAAAGTCAACTTCTTTTCCCCTTGCAATTGAGCAACTTTTGTCTGAAATATTTTTGTTCTTAAATTTAAGAATTTTTAGATATTCTACTGGATTAAAATGGATCTTATATAATATATTTATTAGGTGGGAAAAAGTTCATGGCGTTTTTTACCGTTACATCTAAATTTTTTCCCACACCTAATATATATAA
>NW_017259306.1:1588934-1591272 GCF_001594045.1 Atta colombica | reverse complement strand
TATATATTTTATATATATATGTATATAATGTATATTTTTTCTAAAATTCTTTGACTAATCTTGTTTTCAACTTTCTCTTAGCAAAATTATTGATATCATTATTTATATCGTATCATTATTTATTAATTATTTTTCTCATTTTATCAATATTTAATATCACATTTTATGTAATAGAATATTTAGAACTTTTATTCCAAAATAAGTTTATTTAAATTTAAGAAGAATACGATTTTGTTAACTTGTTTATTTGTTTGTAGCAGAATTTAAAAAAATGCTTTTATTCTTTGTAGCTTTTTGTTAAAAGCTATAAAGAAAATACTTTAATATCTTATGAAAGAAACGTTCAACGTCAACTAAGTTTGGCTAAAAGTTTGCAACTTATAAGGAAGTACATTTAGTAACAGTTATTCTGTATTCATAGTTTCATTTTTATTATCTATCTTCGCATTTTCCATCTGCAATTAAATTATTTTTTTAAATTTTGATTTTATTTGTTTCAAAAATGATCAAATTCTGTACGTAAAACTTCATCGTAACGACCTCGAAACTTACGCAATCGCGTACAACGTGAGATTTGTTGGAACACTATGCGAGATCCAATTGTCTCGCTCCAGTGACTACAAATAATTGGTACGATTGGATCAATTCCATTTCTAGGAACGTCTCAAATCAATTGTGATACTTGTTGCTTCTGATTAGAAATCGTCTAATATTTTTCTTCATATTTTTATGATATATTTCCTTTAAAAAAGATAATTCTTAATATATTCGTCTTAACAATAACATTTAATTGAGTCGATAATTGTAAAAAAAATTGTTGAAAGGACTAACTATTGTTATCAAATAAAATAATCAATTATTTTTCTACATAATAACCAATAATATCCAATCTGTATTTCATTTATATTTTCGATGAAGTTAAATAGCTAATAAGAGATGAAGAGAATTATTTGTTTCTGGGGAATTTTTTCTCCAGATTAATTATATTAATTGCGTTATGAATATCTAAAACCGTTTATATTATCAAATTTAAAATAATCTGTGACATATATACTCAACATTGTAAATATCAATATCAATATTGCCGGACGAGATAATCTACAAGAATATAATCTATAATCTATAATCTATAAAAACGATAAATCATTCTATTATACATATACTTACAAATACAATACGCGGTCAGCCAAGTGGGCTGTAGAAAATGCGGATGTGCTGAAAAACCAGAATTACGCAACCTCATCGACGATTCCGAAGAAGTAGAAGGAAGAAACATCAGGAATTCGAACGCTAACGGAAATACGCATTGTCGAGGAATATGCCAGCGAAACGATCGAAGATTCCCGAAGATTAAAATGCTAAGAATTTTCACCGCTTCCGCTAATTATGTATGCTGCTTGAGAATACCTTACATGATGCTTCTTTTTTACAATACTATTTTATATAACAATATATATGAAGGATTAATTCATTTTATAATGTCTGAAGTATATCTCATGTATTTTTATCTAAAAATGAAAATTTTTAATAATATAAAATTAACTCTTTCGAACACTTTTCAAATTTATTTATTTAACACCTAATAAGCAGAATGTTATGTAAATTGCACTTTAATTGCCAAAGCAAAATATGTCATTTGAAATAAAACTTATATTCTAGATTGCTTTTTCAGTTAAACATGACGTTTTTCGCCGTCGTTATTGAATTTTTTATTTCTACAGAATCATAAATGTTGTATGTAAAATAAACTGAGTAATATATATAAATCAATATAAAGACACAAAAATTACATTTATTTAATAAACTTGGATATATATGTTATAATAATATTAAAAATTTTTATTACTGAGCGAATATATTATAATAATACTTATAATAAAAAATTAAAAAATTAATAAAAATTTAATAAAAAATTAATGCGCTCGTAAAAAATATGCAAGATAACGTACGATATAAAAAAGAGTGAAATAAAGAATAAATTTCCTGCTGTCCTATATAATTTCGAAGTAATCGATAAAATCGAACGATATCTACCACATCGAAGAGAGCTATACATTAAATGGCACGCGATTCATGTAATGCGATCGAGTTTCCGCTATACGCATTTACATATGCTCACGATAATGTCCCTCGTGACAAGATTCAATTATGAGAATTTGTACGAATGAACACATTTTGATGTATGCTTCTTGTTTTCACATATACATAGATGTATGTAACGTACGAAAGATATCATAAAATTTTTTTCTTTAACTAAGAAATTTGATTAATTCGAATCTGCATTATCTTTTCATAATTTTAAAAATCTTGGAATAGATATAAATTAAACTTCAGATAA
>NW_017259306.1:1588030-1588834 GCF_001594045.1 Atta colombica | reverse complement strand
TATATATATATAATATGTTGTATTTAATACCTTTATTCTTTTCTCTGATAATGATTCATAAATGATTATAAAAATAAGCAAAGTTAATAATAAAAATTTAATTAATTTGTCAACTGATTTATTTTTTTTTATTTTTAAAATTAAATTTAAAAAATTAATTATCTTTCAGAATCTAAATTTTACACCAAATACAAGTTCTGATGACAGATATAGAACGAAAGTTCTGCAATTCGCACTTGCTTAATCTTCAGGAATTTGGTGGGGAAATAGCTTTAGAGCGTGAATCAAAGCATTTCAGGAACGAATTGATGCGACTGCAATCGTCATTATCGTTACCTAAATGTCCTTTCCCATTCCGTATATTAACGAACGGAAGAGATAATATCTCGCGGAATGCGGCATGTAAGACTCTATGGTAATGAGATGTGCTTGCGCGCAAGCAGTGTTCCTATTGAAAATTGTGTGCTTACGCTTACGCAACTGATTGTGAGCTACGTGAACAACGCGAGGTGAATATATGTATCTACTTGTTACAATCTGATATAACCATTATTTTTCGAATTACGTTACGATAACTCAACAAATCGTGTTTCATTCCGAATCAATAAATCGAATTTAATTGTATCTTTATTTTGAATTATCGATAAATTTTGCCAAACAGTACAATCTCGACAGTACAATCTTCAAATCAATTATGATAATCAATTATGTTAAATAACGATTATATGTTATATAATTATCGTTATCTCAATATAGATAAAGAAAGGACATGCTCATATACATTAGATATATATTAGATATACA
>NW_017259306.1:1574298-1587930 GCF_001594045.1 Atta colombica | reverse complement strand
ACACATATATAATATAAAACTTAAAATATAAAAATTATGTTAAAGCTTATTTAAAAATAATTCAAGAATATAAGATAGCAATCTTTTTATCTTTTTATTTTGAAATTTTTCATTGCCAACAACCTTGATGCTCTTGTTTTTTCTATTATATCTTTTATTTGTAATTTCTTTTTCTATCTTCTTTCGAAGATAATGGATTTAATTAATCTGATTATGGAATTGTTTTGAGTTATTTTGCAAAATTCAGCAATCAATCAAAATAAAATACTAATTAAATTCTGATTTATCTGATTTGGATGATATGTATACTTATGTAATTAATAATTGCATATATATATATATGATAATTATTATTGATACTCTATTTTAAATGATATTAAAGGATCTTTTTACTTTAAAAAAAATAAAACAATACAGAATTTAACTCTGTTTATATAATAATTATACAACTATAATGTTACGCAATATATTAAATTTATTAAGTTAATTTTTTCATATAAAGCTTCAAATCTCTTTAAATATTTTTTAAATTTCCTGCAAATTTTAGATCTTAAAAATATATATTCTATATCTTAAGATATTTCAATAAATTGATGCAATATATTACAATTTTTATTTCAGATTTTATTTCAGAAGCATTTTATTTCAGAATTTAAAGATTGTTTGACATAGTTAAAAAGATGAGAAACAAAAAAGTAAACAAAGAAATTGAAAAATGTATTTTTTTTAGATAGTATGAATATGAGAAAAAAAGGTGTGTACTTAACTAATTGAGTTAATTGCTAATTAAGCTAATTAGCTAAGCATGAAAAATCCAAATGCAAAATTAACAGGGTTTTTTAAAACTATATTTTGTATGGAGAATAAAAAAACATCTTTACCTTTTTATTTCAAATAATTGTTAAACATAATTACGAACACCATCGCAAAAGATTTGTCGCGCTACGGACATTACTTATACAATTATATCTTCAATATATATTAGCCTATACTGAATAAAGAATTCTGAAATATTGTTCAAATTTAACACAGTAAATGAAAAAAGTAAACAACGTAGAACTTATTTTTTTAAAAGAACAATTGCCTATGTTTATTGTTTAGATGAGAATAGCTCTCTTAAGTATCTATTATCTGCTTGTATATTTAATTATATATACATATAGAAACAGATTAATTGTAACCAATTAACTGCTTGTAAAAAGTTCAATTTCACATTCACTTTATTTTGCATTCAGAATAAAATTATTATTAGATTAGACTTACATTACAATAATTGTATTACGTTTGTGATACATATGCGAATACATTATAGGCATATGCATGGTGATGTAAGAGAACGGAAGCAATCGCGAGATAGTAAGCACAGTAAAAATCTCGACTCACACACACTAGAGGAAGGCTCTATTCCTTATCGCAATATTGCATGTCGAGCATCAAATTATATAATGTCGCCGTTTGTAAACAGTGATTATTACTACATTCTGGATGGAATGGTCAAAATTTTGTTGTATATGTGATTCCATTTCTCGAAAAATAAAGACATTCTTAAAATTATTTATTCAGCAAAGCAAAAATTTTATTTGTAACAAGCATAATTTATATGAACGCTTGTTGCGAAATTATATTTCTCTTACTAAAATGAATGAGTTAAAAAATGCAATAAAAATGTAGCCATAGTACTTGCAGTATTTTGCATTTTATATTTAAGAAATACAAATAATTTGCGAATATAAAATAGAATGAAAACATAAATTACTCATTGCCATCCCGAGATTGTGATTTAGTGGAAAACCTATTTCCAGAATAATGCCAAAATATCATATAACGTTAAATTATTTATATATCCAATTTTACATACAATAAAATTATAATTTACATCAAATTATAAAACGATTTTCATAACTTATTTATGTTATTACTGTATATTTTTGCATTATAAAAAAGACATTTATAATTAATATACATTCCTATCGATATGAAAATATCTTTTACGCGGCGGTAATAATAATTCTAAACTTATTATTAAATTGACATATTATTATTAAATTTATTAAATATATATTATTAAATATATTATTAAATTGACAATGTATAATTAACATTATTAACGATTAGTGAAAATGATTATATTTTTTTTGTTCTTTTTCTTCAATCTTACAATTTAAAAATATATCAATTCCATAAACATATTCATCGTTTAATAAGAAAAAGCAAATTGATAAAGTGTTATACACATTGAGAAATATTTGTACGTTTATTAAAATGCAAATGTATGATTTTATCTCTTGTTTTATCAATTAATATATTGTTCAAGTTGATTTCCACTAGATATTTTTGATTTCAGAATCGCCACACTATACTGCGAGCATTAATTACATAAAATGCACGATGTTACAAATTTTCATTATAATTGCATACCGATCTCAAGATCTTTGAGAGAGCATTATTTTAAATTAATATTTATTTTAAATCATCCGTATACAAAAGCGACTCTAAATCGTTTTAATTATAAGCATATGACAATTTTATTCTTTCCTTCGGATGATCTTTCTATTTTTTTTTTGCATTCAGTTGTAACGTGGAACTGTTTTAGCACGAACTGTTCTACGTAACATGCGCGACGTCACATAATATGATATACCGCGATATATCACGACCAAATGCGTGGCATTATTACAAATCAATCATCATACGACATAAAGTCGTATTACGCAGTATTACCTAATGTAAATGTATTTAACGATACTTATAGATTTAGCAATAAATATTCTATGTGTAGTATTTATTATTTTAATAATATTTATTTTATCCAGAGATTTCTCACAAATTATTTACTCGTATCCCGAGATGCTTTTTTTGTATGTCGACGATAATTTAGACATGATCTAAATAGCAGAATGTGTGTGTGTGTGTGTGTGTGTGTGTGTGTGTGTGTGTGTTTATGTGTTTGTGACGTCAAAAGACGATATGAATGTGTGTATGTTTATTTATTTTATTTTAGTTTATTTTAATTTATTAAACGTCATAATTATGTCATCTCTTAATATCATTATTTGAACTTACAATTTATAAAGCTTTAAATTTTTAACTTTTGAGTGCCAAAAAACGTCGCATAATAATTATCTGCAGTCATTTAAAAATTTATAAATAAGAATATATAATAAATGAATAAGAAAACAAATAAATGCAGAAATTTCAGAGCAGAATGCAATATTTTAAAATATAGCATACTTTAAAGAGGGTCAGAAATTTTAAAATAAAACATTTTAAAATATTACGTGTAAATTATTTAATCTGTTTTTAGTAATTGTTCTGTTAAAATGTTTAGTAATTGTTCTGTTAAAAAAATTAAATTTAATATTTATTATAATTTTTATTTTTCTTTATACATAAAAAATATGATATGTAACAAACTTTTTTTTTTGAAAAATAAAGTGTCCGAGGAACTCGCTGTATCTAGTTCTATTTAGTGTTGTTACATCACTCCATTTTTATCATTTATTAGACATAAAACATGAATAGCGCAATAAAACTGGCGCAACCTATAATTTCACCTATAATTTTCTTATTAAGTAAAATGTAAAAAATCAATTATTCGTCTTTCGCGATTATTTCAAATATTTTTGAAATATTACGATCGTATCACACGCGCAGTAATAGATTTCTTTATATTATTTAATTATTAACTAATTAGAATATTTTTTTATTTAGAACATAAAGTATGACCAGCCGGAATTATTGAGCAAGTCAGAATAATTCGAATATTAATTGTAAGTATGGAACAATCGTATCCCGAGAATTTGCCAGACGTTCTTATTAGCATCACAAATCGTCTGTGATCAAGATGTGCTCGTATCTAGGAAACCCAGACGAGTGGGGAACATCGATATTCAGACGAGAAGTTCAGGCACAGGTGGAACGCTTTGGGCGGTGCGGCAGGAGGAACACGTGGCGATTTGGTGCGGTACTGGGGTAATGCGATGATATAGCGGTACGGCGGTGCATAACGTAAAAGTAAATTTGCGGTTGTCAGAACGAAACAGTTCGTGGCCGCAGGTGAGCGAGCGAACGACCCGGCTGCTCGCTCGAGAGAGTCGATGATTCGTGCGACGCGCGGACGCGGATACGCATCCGTTCCGTATTCCTGATCCATCTGGCCGTGGACTTGTTTCGGCGTAGTGGTAATTGCAATCTCGCAAAAGAGAGCATTTTGGCAGAAGATCAGGCCGAAAAGAAGCGGAAGTATCGAGAAGAGAAGAGCACCGGGCTTGCAACGGACGAGCGGTGAACGCGCGCTTCGTTGCGCGACGATGCGCTGCGCCGGATTTCGCGCTCCCGCCGAGTCGACGATGAACTCGAAGGATTGTCGAGGTATCGAGCTTGATCGCTGTGTGTGATACCACGAACGCAACTCACAGGGGTGAGTACTCATTGTGATTGGACACAGAGGAACGAACGAGATACATAAAATGAATTTAAAATCGCTGATATCCTACATACGGCAGAAAGACGAGCGTCGATCGTGACGTTTTAGCAGAGCGGATAAATTTGATTAGTATAAGAATAAGAATAATTTTCTGAAAACAATATAATAATTATAAAGAGCATAAGAATCAATTTAACAATAATTTTAATTTGATAATAATAATTTAACAATGATTTTTCTATTTAATTGTGACTCTGATGAAAATAAAAACCGGAATGCAAACATAAGAGGAGAGTAACAGAAATGTAAATGAAGCTTAGGCGAAAATTGAAATAACAAAACGTAAAAGAGATGTGTATATGCTTCTTTTATGTTTCATTGTCTCAATTTCGCCTTCTAGAAGCTTCATTTACACTCCTATTACTCTTCTCTTATATTTATGTTTTAATTTTTCGCTATCCAGATAATGCAATATCTAAAAAACGTTTAGACATGCATGTCTTTTAGACATGCATGTTATCTGAGTATAATAGGGGAACACAGATATTTAAACGATTCGTTAAATAACTTTTTACGTATATGAGGAGCTGAACATTAATTATTGATAACGAAAACTTTCAGAAAGTTGGATGGCATACTTTGCGATGTTCGTTCTCTCGCAAAAAGAGAGAGGGAGAGAGAGAGAGAGAGAGAGAGAGAGAGAGAGAGACATCGTTCGTATTTTACGCATCATTATACTTATACAAACTTATGCAGGAAAGGATCAATCGCTGAAATCGCGTCAGAGAAAGCATCCATCTTTTATGTAGGATTATAAGCTTTCTAATAAACTTTCGCATACATTCGCTCACATGCGGCGATTATGGAGTGAAATAAGAAGTTCGCAGTGTTTCACGGTGAAGGGATGAGACTTAATGTAAATGATAGTGAATTCGATACTCAATATGCATTAAAGCCATCGTATTCAAATTGACATAAAAATATGCGTTTGATATAAACATAAAAATGGATTAAACCATGAAATCTTCCATACATTTTATTGTGCTGTTAAATAAAATCTTATTTTGTATTTTGTAACTTGAAATATTTGCATTTTACTTCTATACAGATTAATTACAACGGTTTTAATATGTACTAATGCATCTAATCAAATTGATGTTAGGCTATCTTTTTCTTTCTTTTAAGAAACAGTGTTAAAGTGTCCATCCGTTTGACGCGAACATTAATATACATATGTTCCTAAATTATCTAGAATAAAAAATTAGAAAATGAAATTTATATATAATAAATTTTAATATATGCTTCTACATTCTTGAAAGGAATTTGTTCTTGTTCTTGTTTCACTATGAAAGGAGTTTGAAATCGTTATAATTACTTTACGTTAATTCAAACAGATTACTAAAAATATACATGGAAACGAAGTCTATTGTGTTTAATTACTATTATATTTGATACTTCACGCATTCATTTTTCTCGAGAGATAAAATCAAAATCGCAGAATTCCCCTTTGGAAGTTTCGTAAATGTCGTTATTAATCGATTCCGTTTGCGAGCGGAAACCTTGACCAAAGCGATATTTTTTTCAGTTACGGTGCCTGACGATATCAAAGGTATAAAAACCGTTGATAGACCTCCGATACTTCCTCGTGCTGCAATCGCGTTCAGAAAATTTGCGTGTGATACTAATCGCTCTATTATAAGTACATTTTTCAATGCATCACTCTTTAAAGTATTTCAAATAACGCATGAAAATTCACAAACATTTACAAGACACTTAAAGAGTTTACAAAAACTTAAAAGCCTCTCTCAAAGATGTTTTAGATTTTTGAAGTTTTTAAAGTACATTCAGAAAATGTTCTAAATTTTTTAGACTTTTTGAAAATTTAAGATATTTAAAAGTCATCTGAAATTTTTCCGATATATACATATATAGGATATCTATCCTATTTCTACTTTCTTACGAAATATTTGATAAATGTGAATTCTCATAATCTTTTTTTGGTGAAAATGAAAAAAATTTTTGAATATTCAACGTCATATATTTTTATGATTAATTCTACAAATTAAATTTTTTTAATATAAATTTTATTTGACTTTCTGAAGTTGTTGTATCATGAAAAATTCTTCTTTCTCGTTTGTGTTTATAATTTAAAAATTATTGATGCTTGACAGTGCTAAAAAATCATACATCTCTATATATTTATATACATTTTTATCTTTTTAATTGTCTAACAACATGATTATCGTTATTTGTTGGAAATAATTGTCTAACTGTTCTGAAAAATTGACTTACGATCTCTAGCTTGAGAAATTGTCAAAGCAAATCATTTCTTTTTATAAAAAAAGAAGTTTCTAATAAATATAATATTTTTTTAAATTGCTGTTGATCATGTCGAAGAATTACGTTATCTTGAATGAGGAAGTATTGCTCGTTTTATAGTTAGTTAGTCATTAACAATGATAATTTAACGTTTTGGATAGCGTCGGTAAATAGCTTTGCATTCTTCGAGCTTAAACTCGAAATTACGCTCGTCTGCCTGCTACAAAGGCGCTCAAGGATTCCCAGGTGAACCACTCATTTCCTCGACTAATGCGAGGCAATGATTCATCAACGATCCATTTAAAAACACGGACGGCTATTCGCCACAACATTCTTTTGTCACGTGCAGGACAGTTTGAGCAATGAATCGCAATTAATTCGCGCGACAAGAGCGGTCTAATGGTAAAAACTTCACATTTTTTTCTATGATGTATCTTTTGCATTAAAAAATTTGTTAGAAATGTTTTTAACTCGATAAAATTATATTGAAGTACAAAAAAAAGAAAAACAATTCAATTTTTAAATAAATTATTAATTGTTATTACAATTTACACAATAAAAATATTATTACATCATATATCTTACATATATTTCTTTTTCAAACTAGCTTTTAGCTCTTTAGACATAACTAACATAGAAATGGATTGATTTACATTCGAATTACATAAAAATTAAAAGTAACAAAATGTTATTTAACTCAAAGGATTGGGTTACCGTTCCTCCTTTGACATCTAACAGTGTACATGCATATATTGTTTCCCCGACGTGGAGGAGGAACTTTTATTATAGTTTAGTTTATCATAGTTTAGTATTACGCGATCAATTGTTTGCTACTAATATTTATAACTTAACTCTAATACTAATTAATTATTATTGCTTGATATAAGCTACATAACGAATCTTGTTATTCAGCTCATAAGTATGCGTAAGAGTGCTATATTAAGATTACAAATCATTATAAAGTAAAATAGGATGTAAGTTTAGAATTTATAATCATACATATTCATTATTATTTATAAGAAATTTAAGATACTTTGAAACTATCTATCTACAGACACCATTCTAAACTAAAACATATAATAGCGAGTAAAATTATGCTTTTTGCACTGTCATATTTTATTCAAATACTTTCATAATCTACATATATTTTAATATTCTGTGAGAAATCGCAGAATAAAATCTGAACAATTCATTAAATAAGAATATGTTAGATAACAAACAGGTATTATTATTAATTTTTTATGCATACATTATATTAAGATATATATATATATATATATATATATATATGCATAATCAATAATTTTCTCGTAATGAGATAGCGGTATTGACCACGATCATTGTTTCATCATTATCAGCATTAAGTTTTCATGTTAATAATCATGTCTATAATTCTGTTAATAATACAATAAAATATAGCCAATTAAACCTAAATAAAATAGTAATTTGAACTTAACCTAACTGCCATTAATCATTATAACGGTTCTGCAAAATATATATACAATATAATGAAATTTCCATATATTAATATATTATATATTTTATTAATTTGCATCGGCTCAGAAAAAAATTTTATATGTACATTAAAAAGAATTAAATTTTAAATATTTGTTTGAATATTTCTAAGCAAATATTTACTAAATGTAAACATTTATTTGAAAATATCATCAATTTGTGATTTAACAATCATTTTTTATTGATATATTTTAAAATATTTATTTACTATAAGTTGATGTTTACTTAGTACTATTAAAAAATATATTGAGATTTAATAAATTCTTTTGTCAATATATTTGTCAGTTCGTTTGTTATGCAAATACACATGAGATAATCATTATAATAATTCTGACGTCAATTAAAATCTTATCAAGTCTGTACCACGGAAATGTGAATTGTTTTTTAAATACACGTTTCATTTATCACATCTTTGTGTTACATATCACAATTTTAAGATAACTGTAAATTAGTAACAATTTGTTTGATCTACTTGTCTTTTCCTATTTTACAAACGATATTATACTTGCATTTACATAATATAGCATTATCTAATACGATAGATAAGCAATAATGAGAACGGCATTTATCCGATTCAACGAAGACATGGGTAATCGGAGTATTTTTTAGTACAAAATTGATTACGTAAACGTCTTACCAGATCTCTAAGATTCCACTCGGCGTTTCCTCGGACAGACGTGATATTCCACGTGATATTGTATTTTAGATTCTGAGAAACATTATTGCTTTACGTACATGAAATTGCACTGGACGTTATATTACATACGCGTAATTCGAATAATTTCTCAACACATTTGCCTTTTGACTTGTTGTTGTATGTATAAAATACTAGTTTCCGGTATCGCTACTCTTCCGCTTTGTAATAAGCTCGATATATCAAGCGGCGAGTCGTGAAATTAGAAATAGTTTTGATTTATTTCGCACAACTTTTGTTTGTATCATTCCGAATATATTATATTGACGTATTGATTACATAATATACTAACTTATCTATGATAAAATATTAGAATGTTATCCTAGATCAGTTATAACTGGCAAGATCACATCCGTAAGCAAAATTTTGTAATTTTCGTAAAATTACATTTGATAATGAATTTTTACATAGAATTTGCTAAAAAATTTAAAATTTTGCTGGATACAGATCTGAAAATAATTTTGTTCGGAATTAAAATTGATTGTTAAAACATCAAAATTTTTACAGTATTATTATCAAAATAACGATGTTGAAAATTTAAAAAATGATGAGTAATTCTGTAAAAAATATTGATTTTCTAGCAATCAATTTAAGTTTCTAACAAAATTATTTTTAAATCTCTATTCAGTAAAATTTTAAATATTTTAGAAATATATTTCCCCACCAAATTCCATTTATGAATGTGATCTTGCCAGTTACAGCTGATAAAATATTGTAACATTTTGATATTACAACAATTTAAGTTTTTAATAAAATTATTTTTAGGTCTATATCCAGCAAAAAATTTTATATCTTTCAGTAAAATTATTCTTTTGACAAATTATTCTTTCTGTACCATAATTGTTAATCTTCATGATCGCAACTTTTATTGAAGCTTTTCTTTATATGTATAAAAGATAAATCGCGTGCCATATATAGTCGCGTTTGCTTTATAATTCGAAATGAACTGAGCGTGACGATAAACTTTTATATATAATACACAAAACACAAATACACATTACTCAATTACAGACTATTTACAATATTTTTAAAATACACGCCGATTATTTCGTTTGGTAGCTGTTAGAAAACCAGAATATCAATGAAAACAGTACATTTTTAAACAATTTCGTAAATTTTTAAAATGTTTTTTTCATAATTTCTTCCTTGTTTTTAAGTTTTGATATGTACTATGTACTTTATTTATTAATTATACTTATACATAATCTATTAATCTACGTTATAGAATTCTTTAGAAAAGTTTTGTGTGTTCCAATAATTATTCTATTATTTGCACAAAACGACATTCTTTTTAACGTCGATTATTCTTAACTCATGCCGCATATATTTGTATTATTGTTAGAACGATCAACTCTATTATTTTATGAATTTTCGCAAAGCCACTTACGAAATTTCGTCAATTATTCATCATTTATCATTGCTACTTTTTTGCCATTTATTTTAGAAATCTGCATTTAAACAATGCAACAGCAACACAAATGTCTATCTGAAAGAAAAAGGAACATAATAAATTTTCAGATCGTTATTCTCCTCTGCAACTACTATAGAAGCTTCATTAACAAACTATTCTCTGTATTTTCCAATTCACTGGAATCGGATTCCAATTCATTTTCTAATCACTCCGTTATATTATTGAAAGAGATTAAGTTTTTCATTTATCACTAAAGTATTATACCTTAAGCTAAGAAAGATTTACGTGACGAGGCACTATAAAGCAAAACAACATAATATATCTGTAAATATTTATATTAGAAAAAATTAGTTTTAATTAATTAGCTTGATTAATAATCAAAAATAAAATTTAATTACTTAATATAGAAATCCTTAATTACATAAAATTAGTGAACGTAATTCAAAAGAATCATAGATAAATGAATCGCGCGTTATTTAGAATAATTTAATGATAAAAAATTATTAAATTTTAAAAAATCGTAAATGAATCGTAAAAAATATTAATTTCAATTTCTCGTTAAAAGCTTCGCGTCTTGCAGTAGCGAAGAAATCCTACCGTTTAAATAAATCGTCCGAGTACGGAATGTAAATGAGAGGATACCTGATGTACATAAAATAGTAATGAATTGAGATTATCATAAAGATTATCAACGAACACGAGAGATCTAAGTCTAAGGCAACAGGTGAAAAATTAACGGGATCACTACGCGTAATATAAATCAATCCGTTCATTTTTCCTTCAAGGTCGCTGTGGGAACGAGTTCCTGACAGGATGGAGTCTACCTGAGGAGGAGATTCTACATCGGTCTGCGCGTTTATATATCGGTTCACACGTTCCATCCGAATTGTGCACTTCGTCTGTCACATCGATCTTTCGAAGATCGCACTATGTCCAATAAGTACAACGTTAACGAAGAATATAACATGGAGAATCGTAGAGAGGTCACGTTAACCGGTTTCAGCAGTAACGCGATCGATGATGTTCTTCGTAGCAACAACAACGAGCCCAATACGTTAAATGGCAATCCAAGCAGTGCTCATGCCATCACCAAAGACGCGAAGATTGTTAATCTCGAAGGTGAGTCGCTATTACTGAATCTTATTAATTAGGCTGTATACCTTTCTAAAAGAATTTTATATCTTGTAAGAATATTTAAAAAATAAAATTTCATGTTGAAATGTTAAATTAAAAGATGAGATGACCGGTCTCTTCGTATTTTTCTACAGAATAGACAAGAGACATGGTGCAGTAATATTCCAGGCTTTTATCTATAATTATAAATTGAAGAAAATTTGAACTCATCAATGACTCGCGCGAATATATGCCGGTGCAATGTGTTCAATGTATACGATAGTCACAATACTGGATGAGAAAATAATTGGCGTGTGATTCAATGCGCGATATCAATCATGTCGCGCGCGCGACGGAGATGCAGGACGGCGCGGAAACATCGAACAAAAATTTGCAAAAATATATGCACCGTACACCGACCTTCACTTTCACGGTTGAACAGTCGTTTTTTTAAATAGCGTTTTATAATATTCGCAATCGCGCGAAAAATTGTTTCAAGGCACGTTGCCTTCGTTTGCATCGCGCATGTGCATTTATGCACGCATATAGCGTATTGATTCTCTCGTTGCAAATTATTCTTTTTTCTTAAATAGAAACATCTCAATATTTTCATTTTTATGGCTATTATGGATTTATATGATATAAATTATTATAAACTACTTGCAATGAACTCTATAAACTACTATTATAAATTTTTCTTTCTCGAATGCTGAATGCATTTGCGACAATTTGACAAATACGTTTGCAATGAAACACTTAAATGTAATTAATTTATAATAAGAGATTATTCCCTTAAAAAAAGATATTTTAATATACTGATTAACTATTCAGTAACTGATGATATTTCAAAAAATCAATATATTGAATTAATCAATATATTGTAACACTTTTTCCTAAGGAATAAATAGAAGATATAAATATGGACAGTTTTAAAGTATTTAAAAATTTATAACTATAGATCTGAAAATAATTTTTTCTTGGATCATTAAAACAATTATCTAAGGCCGGTATTCATATAGTCGAAGATTTTATATCTCAAACTGTCTCAAGTACAGTTTTAAGATGTCGTAAGCTATATTTAGAGAGCAGTATTAGCATCTTTATATTACTTAAGACTTGAAATCTGGAGATATTGTATAGTATTTCGGCGTAGGTTAAGGTACTCGTAGCGACACTGCCGTGGCAATATTTTATAAGAATTGACTACCGACCTGAACTGAATACCGATCTAAGATGTTTAAGCATAATAATACTACTGCAAAAAGTTTTGACATTCTAGCAACCAACTTAAGTGTTCTATATAATTATTTTGTTGTTCTAACACTGAAAAAAGAGTCCAGTCACATTAATTGAAGTTCTGGTTGAAAATGAATAAATCAGAATTTTCTGGTTGAATCTAATATAATTTTAGTTGATATAAAAAAATTTTGATTGATATGATCAGAATCTGCTAATTTGTTCGTTTTTAACTAGAAATTTTTTTCTTTAAACAAAATTATTTTTAAATTTGTATCTAGTTAAATTTTTTAATATTTCAGTAAAACCGTCCTTTTGGTGTACGCCGAGAGAATAGAACACTGCATATATAAGAATTTACCCAAGTACCCATACTTCTTGCATGTTGTCGCTTATAATTTCAGTGTCAGCACACAATGATTAATGCGCAAAAAGATAAATATTTCAAAACACAACCATTTTATAAGAAGTAACGTTCGTATTGCAGTAAAGTCTGCAAATGTAATAATCGACGCTGTTACGTCAACTCTTTTTAAAGCTTAAGTATTTCGATCAACGTACAAAACAATTTGCTTTTACATCTCAGTTGCGAGCATATCGTGCTCTAAATAAATCATTATCTTCTATTCCCTCTCGCACAGATCGCTATCGACGTCAGTATTTACTTCACAAGAGTTACAAGTACTTTATCCATGCGATTGTTCGAGATATTCAAACTACAAAAAACCACAAAAATTCTGATACCGATATTATCCGCGAGCAGTCGAAGGTGTAAAATGCAAAACAGCTCATCTGTCCACTTTCTGATAGTCTCATAATAATGGAAAAGATAATAATAATAAACTTTAATTGAATTTAAATACACAAAAATCAAATATGCTACAAAATTTAATTCTGCCATTGTTACGTTTCGATTAA
>NW_017259306.1:1573732-1574198 GCF_001594045.1 Atta colombica | reverse complement strand
TATATATATTGTATATATAATAGATAATGAAATGCAGCCTCATCGAATATACAACGAGCTGCAATTGAATTCCGCATGGACGCAATCTGTCGTCCGATTTTCATTTTGATTAAAAAGCATTAATTAATTATTATACTGACATAATGCACTGCTGCGTGAATATTCTTTGTAGGTTCGCCCTGTTCGTTCAGATTCTGCCATTCTCACATTTCATTAGAAATTTTATCACTAAAATAGTATTTACATTTTGCGCGACTAACTGCTAATACTTTCTGTTAATTGAAAATCAAATATCGTGTTGATGAACTGCTACGCTTGTGTAAATTCCGAAATAATATCAGCTACGATGCATAATCGATCATAAGGTTTAATTTATTCTCAAAAAAATGTAACAAATATGGAAATTGGTATCTTTTGTTCAGATACAATATAGCAGCAAAATTAATATTCTTGTAGATCATGATTC
>NW_017259306.1:1552507-1573353 GCF_001594045.1 Atta colombica | reverse complement strand
TATATATATATATCACTTATATAATGTATAATCGCTCAATCGTTTTAATTATAAATACTTTTGCAAAAAAATTTTGACTTTTTTGTGCGCGATAAATCTTTATAAATATTTATATTTAAAAAATAATTGGATGCAACTTAAAAAACCCAGTATACATATATGTATATATGACTTATATAATGTATAATCGCTTGATCGTTCTACTTATAAACTTTTGCAAAAAAATTTTGACTTTTTTGTGCGCGATAAATCTTTATAAATATTTCTTTACTTTTAATACACGTTCTTTAAATTATTTTATATATTTTTTTGTCATAATTTTTATTACAAACAAATATTTATATAAGTGATTAAATTTGTTTGGTCCTTTATATGAATTATTATATCAATGAGATTGACTTTTCTATTTTTAGTACCACAAAATTCTAACACGAGTGATCTATGCACTTCCGGAAAAAGGTGGCTCTATCGACGAGTTAGAAGCTCTTGCAAGCGGAAGCTGCTATTCAAGAGAATACCCATCTTAACGTGGTTGCCGAATTATCGGAAGGAATATGTAGTAAGCGATCTAGTAGCTGGTATCACCGTAGGCCTCACCGTCATACCGCAAGCCATAGCGTATGCTAACGTCGCGGGATTACCGTTACAGGTAAATACAAAATAATATTAAATAAAATTTTATCTGTGTCACTCAAGAATAATTATGCCTTAATTACAATAAAAAAGTTTATTATTAATTACAATGAAATATACGTATATATAAATTATAACTTATTACGAAATTATAAATTATAATTATATTATAATTATATTATTACGAAACTTATACTAGTAAGACGCGAGACACATGTCTTTTAATAAAATATCCATCAATTTAAAAGTTTATCAAACGAATGAATATCATATAATACTATAAATATACATGTACGAAACGATGCGGCACTTACACAAAATTTAGTTGTTACGGTGATCTTCTTTGTGTTCACTTTTTCAGAAGAATGTTACACATCAATTTATAAATATCTAAAATATATAAACATTGACTGAATCTGATATTTATACAGAAAATTGGATGTCATATTGGATGAATTATTTTTATGTTTTGTTTTAAATATCTTTCTTTCTTCCTTTTATTTCTTATTATTAAAATATTACAAAATATAGAACAAGTTTCATAGTTTTAGAAAATATGATTCATCCAACAAAATTTTTATAGCATACAATTTTCAAGAAATATTATTAATATTTAAAAAATACTTTATTTGGACAGTATGGACTCTATTCGTCTTTCATGGCCTGTTTTATATACACAATTTTCGGCTCTTGGAAAGACGTGCCTGTCGGGCCAACCGCAATCGCCGCGATTCTAACGAGAGAAACTTTACAAAAGGCTCATTTAGGACCTGATTTTGCTATTTTATTATGTTTCGTCTCAGGCTGCGTCTCCTTATTAATGGGCATTTTGCAATTAGGTAATATTATAAAGATTATAAAGAATAAAATTGATCTAATTTGAAATCATCGCATTTATGATTATTTCTAAATTAACAGTTTTCATTAATAATGATATTATTTAATATATATTTTTAATATATCATGACAATACTTATATAAAATATTGTAATATAAATGGCTTGTTAAATTATTTTTTTAATTTTCAATAATATTAGGATTCTTACTGGATTTTATATCGGGGCCAGTATCTGTTGGTTTCACATCGGCGGCGTCGATTATCATTGCCACTAGCCAAGTAAAAGATATTCTTGGACTCAAAGTTTCCGGTACCAAGTTTGTACAGATCTGGCAAAGTATCTTCGAGCATATTGGAGAAACAAGGCGTTGGGATACCACTTTAGGAATTGTCTGCATAATCGTTCTTTTACTTCTCCGAGTAAGTGCAAATACTACTGCATTTCACTATAGTTTAGCTTATCTGTTGTTTCGGTTGTTTAAACAATCAATTGATATAACACATCTTCCTCAATTGTTCATAGTCTACAGATTTGAAATTAAATTGAAATTAAGTTAAAATTAAGTTGATATTAAGTACAATTTAAAGTGTGATTCCGATTTCTAATTTTGTTTTTAAAATTTTTAAAAACAATTAGTTTTATAAAAAATTGAAATTCAAAGTGTTATATTTTCTACTTATTCCATTTTACAAAATTATATTTTTTAACGAAAAGATTAGGATAAATAAATTCCTTAATAAATCATAAATTAAATAATTTTTATTGTTTTTAAAAGTTATATGCCATGTATATATCAAAATATGAAACGTGATAATATAATTATTATTTCGAAAATTATTATTTGTTATATATGGGAAGAGTTCGAAACATTTTTTCTTTTTAAAAATATGTAATAATAAGAGAGGCTGAAGAATACAAACAGATTTTTTCGTTTATATAGAAAGTAAAGGATTTGCCGGTGGTCCCAAAAAATACTAAAGTACCATCACGGCTTCAACAAGTTATCACGAAGTCGTTCTGGCTAATCTCTACTGCTAGAAACATCATCATAGTGATTCTCTGCGCGGTGATGTGTTGGCTTCTCGAAAAGCACCTAGGAGAATCACCCGTTATTTTAACGGGCCATGTAAAGCAAGGACTACCGGAATTCCGGTTGCCACCTTTCGAAGCTCAGGTCGGAAATGAGACCTATACTTTCATCGACATGATTTCCGCTCTGGGCACTGGCTGTCTAGTCGTTCCCATGTTAAGTCTGCTAGAAACCATCTCTATCGCCAAAGTATTTTGTGAGTGCTCAATTTATTAAAAGTAATTCTTCTCAATATTACAAATTAAATCAGTTATTTTATCAATGATAATTAACTATGATAATTAAATGATAATTAAAAATCTACTTAACTAAAAAATTTACTTAAAAAATAAAAATAAAATTAGAATTAATATATAAAACCTAGTTGAAAATATTGATCAAAATGTCAAGTTAGCTTGGATTTTTTTAAATTAATAAGAGCAACAGATAAATCATAATAATAAAATAAAATAAATTGGATAATATATTAAGTTCAAGATCATTTAAGGATAAGTATATTAAAACATCCCTATATATATTTTCTGTTTTCGAATAATTTTTTATTTAAAAAAATGATGTCTAAAAATAAATGTGTTTCCTATCTCCAAAATAATTGAATTGATGTTTCATTCATAGCCGAGGGTAAGTCTGTAGACGCCACTCAGGAAATGTTGGCGTTGGGTGCATGTAACATGGTATCATCGTTTGTATCATCAATGCCTGTGAGCGGCGGCCTCAGCCGAGGCGCGGTCAACCACTCGTCCGGGGTGAAGACGACGCTTGGTGGAGTCTACACTGGACTATTAGTGCTTATATCGTTGCAGTTCCTCACACCTTATTTGTACTACATACCCAAGGCTGCCCTGGCGGCCGTCATAATTGCCGCGGTCGTCTTTATGGTGGAGTTTCAAGTGGTAAAGCCAATGTGGCGAAGCAAAAGTATGTTTTCTCTTGTTCAATACCAAACACTACAAACAGCAAAAATGAAAGAGAGAAAATTAGAACAATTACAATTAAATAAATATATAAAATGATTTTAAAAGAGAATGTTATAAAGATTCTTTCAAAAAAAATTCAAAGTGAATCAACATTCCAGCAAACGAGAATTAAAAGAATTAAAAAAACGAGGATTAAAATGAATTGAAATTTTTTTCTATCCGAATGCGTATTTTAAATAGCGAATACTTTTTTTGGATTTAATTGAATTCAATTGGATTCAATTAGATTCAATTGGATGCAATTAGAAAAACTGTATTTCCTATTCAAAATTTTGAATTGAATAACACAATATTCACAATGTTGTGTGTATGCACAGAAAAAGCTAAACATTATTTTTAGATTGAAAAGCATAGAGATATACTCTATGCAATTCCTATAAATGAATAAAAATGCATTTAAGATTGAAAAAAATTCATTTTAACATTCGTGAATCAATATTTCTGAAAATCTGAATCTATTTCAATCCATTCTCATTTGCTGAGATGTTCATGGCGTTTTTCGTTAATTATTTTTGTGCGGCCATTATAGTTGGGTTTACGTATTAATTTTTAGAATCAAAATTATATTTATTAATTACTTCTTTTTTGTACTACTGTGTCACGTCGTACAATTAAATTATTAATGAATAATTAATTAAATTATTAATGAGTAATTAATTTCACATCATAAATTTTAATTAATTAAAACAGCAAACTTGCTTACAACAAAATTTCTATATAATTTGTTGTTTTCATAAAATCTTTTTTTTCTATACATTAAGCAACAAGAATTAATAATTTTATTCATCATAAATATTATTTAATAAGAATTAAAGAGTTTGGTCATATTTATCTTCTTAACTTTTCTACTTGCATAACTTTTATTTTATATAATTTTTTTTATCTTTTTTGAGAGATTATGTTATAAGATAAGATTATGTTATAAATTGTACCGTCATTTTCAGAAATTGATCTCATACCGGCCATAACCACGTTCCTATGTTGTCTTTTCATACGACTTGAACTGGGCATTGTAATTGGCATCGGTATAAATCTTTTGTTCCTACTTTATGCCTCGGCCAGACCGACGTTACGAGTTCATAAAGCTACAGTAAGTTTATAGCTCTGTATTAGTAAAAAAAAATAATCAAGAATAAAAATGTTAATTAAAAAATAGGTAAAAAGAATTGAAAGTGTATCTTTTCATCAACACGATTGTAATTTAAAATATTAATATTATCTTTTTTTCACTTATACAGAGTATCAGTGGTTGTGAATATCTTGTCATAACTCCAGACCGAAGTCTGGTATTTCCAAGTGTTGAATACGTACGAGCTGTTATTAGTAAGCAAGGATTACGAGAGGGTACCGCCGTACCCGTTGTAATAGATTCTACGCATATCCAGGCTGCCGATTTCACTGCTGCAAGGGTGAATAAATATTATAGAAGAAAAATTAAATTTACTTAATTTCTACATGAATTAAACACTAACTTTTCTTTCTTTAGGGTATCAAAACTTTGATAGAGGATTTTACTAAACGGGGCCAACCATTAATTTTTCATAACTTGAAACCGAGCGTTATTGAAATCTTTAAAGGTGTAAAACCTTTAGGGCTCACGTGCAGCTCCAGTGAGCTCGAACTCAATGATCATCTTAAAGGTAAATCAATTTTTATATTGGATCTTCTGTTATTATGTGTATAATATTTTCTAAACATAATATATTTTATTTTAGAGTATACAAATGTTTCAACCGAGACTCTCAATCGATATTAACTATATATTATATATATATTTTTTATACACACACACACACACACACACACACACACACACACACACACACACACACACACACACACATATATATATATATATAGATATATGAAGATGCAGACAATTTTCAACATCTTTTTCTTACTTAGCATCAGTATTATAATGAGAATACTGTAGCATTTTCGTTTAAAGCAGTATTATTGTCAAGCAAAAATGCTACTTTCGAATTTAGATAATTAAATATTTTGTATATATGTACGTATATATTTATAAGAACAAGCCATTATAAAATTAGCATGTATCTTGTAAATCTACGCGATATACACAATGTAATATTTTTGTACTTACGCAAAAGGCGGAAACTTACATATATTTCAATAAAAATATATATTTTGAATTATTTTTACTCTTTTCTTCGATTTTACTTGAATTAAATAGGTATACAGTAATTAGTGTTATTGGTAATACAATTCAGAAAGTGTATGTATGTATATATATAAAAATAGATAAAAAATATAGGAAATTAAATTTTTTGTAATTATTCATTTCAAAGGACACAACTTGGATGACTTTTTACTTCGACATTAATGGTCTTGGTCCTTACGAAGGTCTGCTCCGCTCATTTTACAACAAATATATTCAAGTCAATGCAATTCAATACTCATTTGCATATTTTATCTACTTTGTCTACTTCATCTACTTTATAATTTGCATACTTTAATAGTCATACAATTAATAATAACAATCAACGATGGCTATCTTTTTTATTAATTTTTCTTGAATCAATAATTTTTTATTTGTAGCACTATCAATAATCCAATAAAGCTACCTGATTCTATATTAAAATAAATACATATATTATGACATACATTAACTTTACATACATTATAAACTGGATTGTAAATATATCAAAATTTGCTCGTGCCACGAAAAATGTGTATTCCATAAACATAAGCAAATACATACATAGAAAATATATACAACTGATTCTTGCAACTTACATTTCGAATATTATCGTTTTAAAATACTTGTAAATATACATTCTAAAAAAATCAGTTATGTATATTTACAAGTATTTTAAAACGATAATATTCGAAATGTAAGTTGGAAGAATCACTTTACAATGTTGGGAGAAAAAAAGGCCTAAAAAAGGAAAAGTATGTAGAATTTTTTATTTGTTCGTTGGCACATGACGATGTCTTTCTTCACAGTATTCAGCTCTCTTTCCTAATACAATCTTGGCTATGTCCATGTATATTTAAGAAATTAATATCAATACTAGCTGATTTCTCGAGCACCTCCGGACGGAGTCGCTATGTAAAATGTAGGCGTGCCGGAATATCTACAAAAATATTTTTACAGCATTTACATAAAAAAACCAAAACTTAATTTAATACAGACGAAAAAGACATTAACTTCGCTTTCATATGTTGGATCGTTTTGTCAACCGCATCCTTTCTTAACAAAGTTACGGTGCAACCACCGAAGCCTGCGCCTGTCAAACGGCTTCCTAACACACCGTCCACTTCTCTAGCCGCCGAGACCAGCGAATCGAGTTCCTTAGATGAGACCTCGTAATCGTCGCGCAATGAATCGTGACTTTCATTCATTAAGCGCCCAAATTGCTGAAAGTCGCTTTTCTGAAGTGCCACCGCAGCGTTCAGAGTTCGTTGAATTTCTGTGACCACGTGACGAGCCTTTTTCACAATGGACTCAGACACATTTTGCGATATTAACACTAAAAACACGTTAGTCTATTATATATAGTCTATTATATAGAAACAGTGGCAACTATGTTAATTTATTATCGTCATTAAAATGTAATAAAATTGATACAAAATGTAATTATTCGTTTAAAACAAAATAAAATGAGATAAAATAAAAGAATAAAATCAAGAATATCATAATATTAAAAAATATAAACATAACATTAAAAAATTTTTTATTGTTACCTAAAATATCATTCATATTTGCATCTCTCAAACTCTTCTTGCCCAAGATTTTCGCGGCTTCGTAACAACAATCTCTACGCTCGCAATAGGCGCTCGAACTCAATTTGTGCGGTGTGTTCGAATTCGTTATGAGAAAAACGTAATTATCTAGGTGCAGCATAGATATTTGTTTAGTAATAAGATCGCGACAGTCAAGCAAAAGAGCATAACCTTCCTTGCCCATAGTTGAGATAAACTGGTCCATTATACCGCATGGCACACCAGCGAAATCATGCTCTGCTTTTTGACACGCTAAAGCCTATGTATAATATGTAAATTCACAATATACATAATATATTTTATATTAATTAACATATCCTTTAATTGGGATTAATTAAAAAATATAAAATATAAGTAATTATTCATTTATATAGCGGCTATGTAGATAAATGAAAGAATGAATGAATACAGATAAAAATTTCAAAATATAAAAAAAAAATCTCTCTTCAAAATCGTTGCCTCAAAAAGATTTTCACAAAGAAACTAATCAAATCTTAGAAAATGAATCTTGAGAATTCGTTTTTGTACATATACCGCATAGTTATTGTTACTTTTCATAATTGTTGGGATAGTATAAATATTTCAAAAGCTAATTAATTATCTGTCAATTTGGCTATTAATGCGTCGATGAACAAATATTTTATTTCAATAAATTTTAATGTATTTTTATGTCGTGCTGCTCAGCTTAAAATGATATTATCAGCATTATTGTTAGTTCTTTAAAGAATTATATATAAGTATATATACTTATAGTATATACACTCATAAATGTATATATTATATAAGTGTATATGTATAGCTAATACCATTATATTATTATGTTGCTACTGTTAGAAAAAAGCTGTATGATCACTAAAAAAGAACATAGTTACCTTCAGTTCTGGTTTCTCCGGTTTTTTCCCGCTCAAGGTCTCCAAGAAGGTGTAAGTTGCTACCTCTAGAGCTGCAGAACTACTAAGCCCGGCGCCTGCTGGTACAGTCGATACAATTACAGCATTGAACGCGGGGACGTCACCTAAAATAATGTATTAGTTGATTTGCGTTTTATAAACTGTTTTATAGCTAATGGCACAGGATTTAAATTTAATTTTCTTAGCGATTCTTAAATGTTTCTTAAAGATTTAATTGATTTCGAGCTTCTGAATAAATTACATGTAACAATCAAAATTGCGAATAACTTACAAATAAAATTGGCGATGCATCCTTTTATATAATTCGCCCACTTTGGTTCTCCCGGTTTTATATCAGCTTGATTCCCAGCTTTGAATTCGAACTCGTTTATATCGCCGACCACGTTACTCAAGGAAAAAATTCTGGTTTTTTTATCATTGTGAGATTTCCCAACTATTACCGTGACCATCGGCAGTGCCTGATAATTATTTCAAAATTATTAAATACTTCTTTAATAACAAATTATTGTTTTGTTGTTAAATGGCAGTAAAGTCTGATTAAACTATTCTAAATCTGTATTTGATAATATATAAATGAATTATAAAAATAACTATCATACTATTTTTTTATTAAGTACAAAGATCTTTGAAGCCAATATATTCGTTATCAATTAAACAGGAAAAAATTCAAACAAAAGAAAAAAACTCTGAAAAAACTTTTTCAATTAATAAGAAAGAAAACAACGACGTGACGACTTTTATGAATCATGAATAATCAATAACGCGTATATTATTGCGTTACAAACACTAACATATTATTTTATTGCGGCGTTTCATTGATTCAAACGTGATGCATTTTAGCGTTTAAATTATGTCAAAGTGGCACGGAAGACAAACGTTTGATAATAGCGAATTTAATCACTTGCATGCTGATCTACATGCTGAAAGCTTTTGCAAATAATATCATTTTATTGTAAAAATATTATACAAATATCTTGGTCGACAAAGAATAATAAATGTTAATATTAGATTTATTATTTTTAATTAAATTTATTGCATGATTCATTTTTCTTTTTTTTCTTTTCATTTACAGAAAAAAAGAGAAAAGGTGAATTGTGCAAGCTCAGTTAAAAGGAACAGACCTATTGTCAAATGCACGCATGCATACATACATATGTAAAATTTATTTTAGCGAAAGATATATATTGGATATCTTATCGGTGCTTATATTATCTATATTTCTGCAGTTTTATTTTGCAGCAATTTTTAAAGCGCACCACAATAACACAAACAATTAAATTCACTACAAATTTTATTTGTATCCTTTAGTTATATAAGTTATATAAGAGACAGTTCAGCGCGCTGAGGAAAACACGATTACATGGCCTTAACATTTCGTTGGTCGCGTAAGTTGCAATTCTGTATGTGATAACACAATGATGTAATAATTTATAATGATAATATTATAATCCACGCATAAATAGTCATGATTCTCCCAAATTTAATTACAATTCGAAATTAAAATCAATTTCGAATTGTATTTAAATTTAATTGCGTTCTGTATTTTATGCACTTAAAATATTTAGTATTTTAGGAAGAAGGAAAGAGTACAGAACAAAAGAATAAAAAAAGAAAAAAAGAGAAATAGGGAAAGAATAAAGAAAAAAGAATAGAAAGCGCAATAGAGATTGATTTCATTTCAAAGTAAAAGTTTTTTTTCTATTATTTTTTCTATTCCGTTTCTATTCTTTTTTTACACTTTTTGTGTGCTTTCTAAGCGCTATTTAGAACGAAATAAAATACGCGCAATTTAAGAGCGAACAAAGGAAATGTGTGAAGAAATGTGAATGTTTTGTGTGCGATGCAAGAGATTTACCAAGATTTACCATCGGTAGTACAAAACCATCGTTATAATCGGTGTGCTCGCCGATGAGATTAACACGTCCTGGAGCGTACACGCAAACAACGGCTTGCTCGCCGAATTTCTCGGCGAAGATTTGCAACGCTTTTTCCTTAACGCTATTTACATGCGGGAGTAATGTCGCCATGCCGAAATGTCTTCTAGACTTCACTCGAGATGCAATTGACGAAACAGAATCTACGACAGAAATGGAGATTAAGTGACGTGATGGACAACCATCGCGGCCAACAGTTGCGAAGATACTGATGCTAATATAAACCTTCTTACGGTGATTAGGGGACTGGAGCGATGTTGTTTGTTATCAGCGCAATCTTCGGCTAAGTGCCTCAACGTAGAACTTAAATACTGCACCACAGTGCTCTATATCTGCAAGTGACATAAAATATTATTATACAACCTTTATTACACGACGTTTTTGAGACAGTTTTTAACATACGTTTTTGTCTGGAATGGAAGATTATAATAACATAATATATAAAAATAATAATATATAAAAAATAAAAATATATAAATTATATTACGAATTTATTTTGATAAATATATATTGTATTAGAATATTATTTTTATTGAAAGCATTTGTTATATTCTTCATAAGCATCGTTATATAAAACTAAATGTTAAAGAAATGATAGGATCAAATATAAGTGTGTTGTCGACAGCAATATAGATACAGGCGCAATCAATATCATTCGCAAAAATATGAACGAGGCGTTTATTGGAAATATCAATTCATATGATGTTCGTACGCGTATAAGCACAACAAAAATATTAATAATTAATGAATTATTTGTATAAAGCAATAATTTATTCGTACAAAGCAATAATTTTTGTTATTAAATTAAGTATTAATTAATTATAATTAAATTATTATCTATAAATAATATTACATATATAGTAGTTATTATTACATAATATTTGGAAAATAATGATAAATCTTTCATAGGGGTAGAAGTTCTAATAATTTTTTAGAACTTTTTCAGAATTTTTTAATCCCGTATTTTCTCATGTTGATAAAAATGAGAAAATGCAGTATTAAAAAGTTAATAAAAAATTCTGAAAAAATTCATAAAATTCTACGAGAAAAAAATAAATAATTTTCGTCTCTTGCAGTTTTTCTGCAAATAAAAATTGATAGTATTTGAGTAAAAAATTATTGAAGATTAATTTTCGGCAATTTTTAGCAATTAATATCTTGTTAATTATTACGAAAATTGCAAAATAATAGATTTTTCTTTTCAGTTTTTCCATTCTGTGAAAGATTTATCATTATTTTCCAAATACCCTATATATATATGTATTAAAAACACAACTTTATAAATAAATTCTTAAAATCTAAAATTATATGCAGATCATTCAAAATAGACTTAAAATAATCGATCTTTAACCCGCGCGAGAATATAAATCACCTAAGAAGTTTTTTATATTTCAGCTGCGAAAAATTAAACTAAGTCGCAGTAATTTTCTTTATTGATTGCGAATCCATTTTTATTATTTCTCTCTTTTGAATAAATTCATTATATAAAATAATCTCAAATATTAATAAATTGTAGAAGAAACAATAAAATGTATAATTATAATTATATAATGACAAGTGATAATAATATATAATTATAATAACATAATGATTATTTTTAATTGGAGTGTAAAAATCCCCTATTGATTGTTTACACGATAAAATTAAGTAACATACTATATTATTCCTGGATTAGTATTCCTGGATAAATAAAATAGTCTCAAATTAAATTACTAAAGTGATTTGATTTCAAGTGAACGCGATCCAGTTATGAGACTTTGTTACCACTACCACCATCCCTATCATGCTGATACGTCGGCAGCACGTTCACAATGCAGGATGCAGGTGTTCCCGTTGTTGAGGCTCGGCTGACGCTTGTGTCGCGGCAATAAAACTAATTTCCCGCGAGAGACATACGACGTACTTCCAATGGACGCGCCGCGGTCGATTTAACGCCAATATTTCGCATAGAATGTGCCATGTCGGTCTCGGATCCTCTCATCAAAGAGCTGAAAGGTAATCTCGTGATCGCTCGTGATTGAGCAGGTCAGGTTAGATGGGTCATTAAACATTACACCAGGGAATTTATGGCTCCTTTATCATGATTCATGAATATATGATTTTTTTTTTTAATTATCAAGTTATGCGATATCAGTTTCTAATTATTGCAGTCATATTTCATTTTTGGAAAACGATGAATTTTAACTTCTAATGTGATGATGCTTTAATTAACAGTGTCACAGAGTTTGATTTTTTTATAAGATGTAGACATGTTATATGTGTGATGAATAAGAAATGTGTTAATTTTAAACATATTTCTTAAATTAATTAAAAAATGTTTAATATTAATCTTATATCAATTTAATTTTTGTATAAACATAAATGACAAGAATCATTATCATATGCTGATAATGTCAGATTTTCATAATATATTTTCTAAAAATCAAATAAAATATCTTGTTTTGCTAACATTTTTGAAAATACATATTTCTTTGTTATTTTGCAAATCTTATTGATTCTTTTACTATATAAATATTATAAAAATTTGTCTTAACAAAATTAATGTATGTAAGCTTGTAGAATAATTTTACATGTCTTAGGATGGACTCGAAAGCTGATAGAACACGCTAAGGAAATCACTGATGCAAATGAAGATCTACGTCATTTTTGTAAATGCTTAGAAAATTGCTTACAGAAGGATTTACTGCCTATTCTCGATAGTGTTGGATATTTCAAGCCATATGCATGGCACTGGTTAGAATACATCGCCAAAAAGAATTACAAGTAAAATGATTCTCTTATTCTTTCATTAATATTCATGATTTTATATATTATCTGACTCAATGTGATTTTTAGTGGTTACAATACGTTCCTTTTGGCAGTTGAGCAAGTGAAACAAAATGCAAAAGTGCATACACCTGCTGGACGACTTCGTCTCCTGATAAGAATATGTTTGGTACGAAAATGCCTTCATATGCCAGTAGAAATATTGGTGAGACGAATGAACTAATGTTAATCAAATCTTTAACATGTACATCTATTAGTTAATTAGAAATTTATTATTATATGTTTAGGCCAGAATACCAGCTCTAGCTACCGAGTTTTACAACTTAAAAAGCATTTTGGGAGATGACATTTTACGGGAGATACTATTATCTGTACTACTGCAGTGTAGTAAGTTTAATTTTAAACTGAATTTAAGAAATGCAACTTTCTTGGATGACACCTGGCAGATGCCGAAATGTGTAGCTTTGGAGTTGGTACCTTGCAAGAGTTTAGGCATCTCTGTATGGCAAGTATTTATTAAGATAAAAGAAAATAGGAACTATATGAATTTTATTCGTTGCTTACAGTTTTACCAACGAGAAAGCATTAGTTGTCAATGTCAATGAGAAATCGGTGGCTGCTGAAGATGTAAGAAAAAGACCTCTGAGTATCTGATATAATTTTTTAAAATTATAAATGCTTTAAATTTAATGTTATTTGCATGTTATCATGTAAATCAGAATAAAGTCGAGGTTGGAGACGTACTGGACGAGATAAACGAGAATGTCATCAATGGCGATAGCAAGGGAAAACTACGTAAAATTATGAGGAAAGCTAGTGGACAACCGATAATGCTACATATCATTAAGGTAATTTGCATTTTAAATGATTAATAGAAACGTATATGCTAATGTAATGATTACTATTGTGTATTTGTAGCATTATATCAAAAAATCCCATGAGCTTTATGAACCAATAGTACAACTCATAAAAAATTCAGGAATTGAAAGCATGAAGCTCTTAATACAGATATCACAATTAGACCAAGTGGAAGAAACCACTAAAAAAAATCAGATCTCTAAATTAGGAAGTAAAACATTTAGTGGATTCTCCGTGAAATATTGCGGTTCTGTACATGTTGGTACAGAGGGAGATGTTAAACAAATTGAGAAAGCTATTTGGCGTTTATTGAAGTCAGGAGAAAAAAAACAAGTGCCTGTGCGATTTGAATGCTTAGAAATTGGAATTGCAGTAACTCGCGAAGTAGACAATCAGGTAAATTAATTAATAATATATTTAAAAAATTATTGACAGTTACAAATAATTTCTGTTTTAATTATTAAATTCAAAATAATTCAGGAAGTGTAATATTGTAATATAAGTGGAATATTGTAATATATGTGTATATTAAATAATTAAATTGAACAAAATGACATTTTTATTTAGACAATATGTAAACAAAGTTATATGGAAATTTCGTCGTGTGGCCGTACCATCAATATTCCAGATTATTTTGCATTCATTGCAGGGTAAGCTTTATTAAATTAAGCATAGATTGTACAATTTAAAATTATATATGCATAACTTATTGCTATTATCTATTATCATTTTTAGAGAAACAAATTGTAACATGGCAACAAAATTTGATGCTTACGTCTTCTATCATCAAAATGATGTTGAAGTCCAACAAATATTACAGAGTTTAGGACAAGGGTTTCAGCGTACTCATTTTGCAGTATAAACATACAAATTTTGCAATACACACACACACACACACACACACACACACACACACAAAAATACACAAGATTTATTGAATTTTCGAATATTATTATGCCTTTGTATCTTCCTAATATTATTTAATATTTTTGTTCAAATCTAAGACCAAAGAACTCAATAAAATCATAACAAATTATTTATAACTAAGTTACAAAAATTATTATTTTGTTGATGCTTTACATTTTTTTTCGTGTTCTTTGTACTCACCTATCTTGTTTCTGAGCTTGTATACATATACATATAAAGTACATATAAAGTATACATATAAAGTTATTTCTATTATTTATTACTGTTAATAACGATCATGTTCCTTTAATTTAATAGCCAAAGATTCGGAAGTACTGTGAATGTATAAATACTTGAAAATAAAATGTGATTTTAAAAATATACAATCAAATCATTTTTACTTTATATCATTGATATTTACTAATTATCAATAGTTACTTAATAGATAATATAGATCTTTTTTTTACATTTAATTATATTTTTATTTTTTTTATACATATATACATATCAGTGTGGTATCAATTATATTTTAATTGCAGTAGAAGCAGCATAGACAAATGATAACTAATCGAATTATGGATCGATTATTTATTGTTTAGATTAAATTAGTTAAATAGTATGTAACTTACAATCATAAGATAGTGTAGGAAGGAGATGCGATGCGTTCAAAATAGCTACAGATCTGAATGGTCCAGTTTCCATCGAATTCGCAAAAGTGTGCTCTCGCGTATTTTGAACATAAAACGTTACCATGAGATTGGTAGCTGAATGTCATGATCATCACATCGAATTTTGACATTGCGATAGTATAGTGTTCGATCCTAATTTAGCACGGATTCTCACCACATCTATATTTTCGACGTAGCTACGTAGTATCCAATTCGAAAATAAATGTACTGGCGCTAGTGTACGGGGAATTTCGAGTTTCACAAAAAAGATCGGGATGGCTTGATGGCCGCTCCGTCTGATTTCTCTGGCGCTGGTGAGCACCGGGCTCGGCCATCGACGGTTGCCGAGAATACGGAGACTCGAATCAGCGGGAGTAAGGCAGGAACAGTGCCGTCGTCATCAGGCAGGGTACGAAAAATGGCTGCCGCGATGAACGTTGCACCAGAGAATCAGTACTTCTATGAGGATGTCGTCTACCGCATGGACAAACGGGGCAATGTCGTCTTCGGCATCGTCATGGAGAATGATGACCTGGACTTGTCCGATGAGAGCAGTGACAATGAGGAGAATTTGCCGAAACGCAAGAAGGGCGAGATCCGCATGATCTGGCATCCGTCCGGTGTTGAGGAATTGGTCAACTGCAAGAAGGTATCTACATGGTATCTCTGGCGACATAACTGGATGTCGCTGTAATCCAGCGATTGTTGCTGCCCAATGCATTTCAATGTTTTGTCTTGATTTTTTTACCTATACTTTTTGTATCTGTCATTTAACTTCTATTTGGATTGGTTTGCATTAGGATTTTAATGACATTTAAGCAGCTTTGTATCCATTTTTATGATGTCTTATTTCCAGGTTCATTTGGCTGATAGGACACTCATGCCTGGAGATGTGGTACGTAGAATGATTAAAGGAAAGGATACACAAAGAGGTTACTGCCGAGATGTAGAGCTGACAGCCTGTGTTCAAGTCATTGGTACCAAACAGGTTCTCACAGATATCAAGAGCGAAGACCTGATTCCATTGCAGGTATAACAATATCTCTATCTGTGGTAGATGATTATACATTATTTATATACTGAAATACACAGTTGTTATTTATAGGAATTTGCGACAGATATGGCAGTGTGTCTGGATTCTTGGGTCGGTGGCATTAGAATGACACATTTCAAATTATGGTTGGTAACACCAGATGGATCTCACTGTGTCATAAATGAGATGGATTCCTGTGTGTTGGGACAATTGGAAGAGGCGCGAGACAGCGTAAGATTGAACTACTTTATCATTCATATAGGATCCAAACAATAAGTATGTTTTAGGACAATGATTTTCCACATCCGACTGAATTCTATCCTGGTCAGAGCCTATGGGGACCGGTTCACTGCTTAGAGGATGCTCAATGGCTTCAGTGCACAAAGGAGATGAAGGCGAAGAGGAAATTAAAACCACAAAAAATAACTAAAGTGATTGTGGAAAAAGTGGAGACTGATTGGATAGGCGTACATTGGCAGTGCCGGGCATATTCAAAGGATGGCTGGTCTGATCAGGTTCAACCGAAGTTCGTGGTTGAGGGTGAAGATTTGAAAAAAATAAAACTGTTAAATATATTCGAACCCTCAACAGTACAGGTTGGCAATCGTAACTTCTACATCATTAAGGGTAACGAAAATGTTATTACTCGTGAGCAATGGCGAAAGCAACAGAGGGATATTTATCAAATTCCTAAGCAAAGTCCAAAAAAGACACGTCCAAATATCACAGTGACGAAGCTGATGGAAGATAAAAAAAAGGAACAAAAAAAGGATAAAACGTCTGATCAACCAACAGAAGAAAACAGTCAAAGTAATGGCATTCGTCCTCAGGACACCATAAGTAATAATGTTTTAATGCCGCCGCCTCAAAATCAACACGCTGAAAGTTCGGATGAGTGGGATACGGAAGATACAGGTTCACAAAGTGACTCTACTTCGGTAATATGTTTTTCATTCGTCTTCCTTTTTTTAAGAAAAAAAAATTGAAGATATAAAAATGTGTGCGCTTTGTAGGTCTCTAGCTGTTGTTCTAGTATGTCATCAGCAGGAAAGAAAAAAAAAGGTCCTGCATTAATGACGAAAGTGCTAAAGAAAAAGAAATTGCGAAAAGCGAAAAAGAAAATACCGCCTGTTCCATTGATTCCTGGAACTAAAATAGTCGTAGAAACATTGTCCACTAACACGAAAGCGAATGTGGTGTGGCAAGATGGCTCAGTAGAATTTGGTATTGATTATTGATAATTATTTATTTTAATTATTTAATTATTGTTTATTTTAAATACATAAGAATGTATCTAAATTACGTTTTAACTTCTAATTAGTGTCATTGATTTATGTATTATTAAATCAATAATTTATATATTACAATATTAAAAAGTAAACAGTCTCAATTACTGAAAAAAATGTCCTAGATGATTCTAGACATTATTTATTCTCTTTTTTAGGAATACCGTCAACACAATTGTATCCAATTCATCACCTGGATGATAAGGAATTTTTTCCAGGTGATTTTGTTGTAGATCAAAAAGAAGAGTC
Organism: Atta colombica; assembly: GCF_001594045.1. NCBI lineage: Eukaryota > Metazoa > Arthropoda > Insecta > Hymenoptera > Formicidae > Atta > Atta colombica. The sequence continues at coordinate 1,555,456 of NW_017259306.1, read as the reverse complement.
TAGAATGTATGGTGTTGTACAAAGTGTTGATCATCAGGGCCGTACTGCCAAGATAAAATGGTTCCGTACATATACTTCTAGTCAAAACCCAGAGTAAGTACAAATACTTTTAATGTTTTTTTCATATATTTTAGAATTTTACGATAGTTTTATTTATTCGGATTTTTGTATTGGATCAAATATGAAATATCAAGTATATCATTAATAAAAAAATGTAAATAAATGAACAAGAGTTCTCTGGATTTCTAAGTATTTGGAATTTATAATTCAACCATAGTTTAAATTACAAATAAAATAAAAAAATAATTATGTAAAAAAATAGAAATACATATAATTTTTAAATTTGCTATTAACTACTTTTTGCTCAGACCGATCTTTCTGGAGGAACGAGAAGTGAGCGTTTACGACTTGAAGGATCATCCAGATTTTCAATATAGACCGGGCACTCTAGTGATTCGAATAGCAAATTTTGAAGGTGAAGACACTGGGTGTACTGCTGGTCAAGTATTGGACAATTATCCAGAAGGACGAGTAAAAGTATGGTGGATTGACGATCACGTTAGCATGTGCTGGCCACAAGATCTGTATAAAGTCGGCGAGTACGATAGCGATGAAGGGGAATTATGGGATGATGTCTCGTCTGATTCATCGTGGGAAACGGAACTCGAAGATTGCTTCATCGCAGATAACGATGGCACTGAGCAGACGGAATTGGATAATATAAAACCAAAATTAGCAGCACATATTGAAAAAGCTAGAATTGCAATGTCGAGATTGGAGGAGATTTTTACACAAAACCCGTCCCTACAGACAACAGAGGTGATGAGAAAACTCCTCGAAGTCTATAAAGATTGCCGTTATATGGATAAATTAATGGGTACTGCATTCTTCCACGAGTGTCACTTCCAGGGACTTCTCGAGCGAGTGAGAGAACGTGGCAGAGCAAACGTCGCGCAGCGCATGGCAGATCAAGTTACGAGACTCTTTACGCCCAAATCTGAATATCCAGAAGAATCCATAGATAAAGATGATTCGAAAAAATCAAATAATGGCGATAATTTATGTACAATTAGCGTAGAAGAAAAGCAAATTACCACAATTATCAACGAATCGGAGAATGACAATACTCCAAGTATCGAAAGCAATGTTAAAAAACAGACCGACGAAGAGAATGTTAATCGATTATTTATATATCCCAATCCCAATCCCGAGGATTCCGGATTATATTCGGCGGAAAATTCGAAGAAGGAATCAGGCTCGAGCGAGTCTAGCGGGGAATTTCTTATTAGCGAGGATGTTAACAACGTACCAGAATGCTCATCTACAATAAATGGTATGACCACACCTGAGAAGACGGAAGCAAACAAAGTGAAGAAGGTACCGACGAGTCTACTGACTTCTCAGAGCATCGGAACATCACAAGTATGCGTTAAACTTTGTAATCTGATCAAAGCGCAATTAGTATTAGCGCACGCTGAAGTATCGAAGAGATTCGGTTTGGGAAAAATGTCATTATCGGATGCAGAGAAAACCTCATCTCCACGGAAAAAGCAGAAGAGCGAAGAAGAAGAACGCCTGGAAGTAATGACAGATCCATCCTGTTCTATCGAGATTCCACCAACGGTTTATACCGAAGGCGAGGGCTTTTCCATTGAAGAGACTGCGCCCGATAGTCATAAGTTTAAACTGACCATGTTCCAACCTACCGATCTGACCAACTTCTTTCGTACGGTCTCTAAAGAATTGAAATTACTCAAGAGCTCCCTCCCACCGGGTGTCTGGGTGAAGGGATTTGAAGACCGTATAGATCTGTACTCCGTAATGTTCCGTGGTCCTGAGAAGACGCCCTATGAGGATGGTCTTTTCCTTTTTGATTTCCAGTTATCCGCTGATTATCCAGCTGCACCGCCTCTCTGTCACTATATCTCCTACTGCAGCGATCGATTGAACCCAAATCTCTATGAGGACGGGAAGGTATGCGTGAGTCTGCTAGGTACCTGGTCCGGTCGTGGTACGGAGGTATGGACAAGCTCGTCCACTCTGTTGCAAGTGATAGTTTCAATACAGGGTCTGATTCTCGTAAGTGAACCATATTTTAACGAAGCTGGCTTCGAGAAACAAAAGGGTTCACAACAAGGACGCGAGAACTCAAGGATGTACAACGAGATGGTGGTTCTAAAGTTGGTACAGGCACAGACTAAATTGTTGTTACATCCACCACCTGTATTCAAGGATATAATTATTGCACATTTCAAAAAACATGCCGAGAAATTGTTGCAAAAATTAGAACTATGGATGGAGATATCTGAGCACTATAATAATCAGCATCCACTATCTCCAGTTACTCCCACCACATTTAAAGAAATTGCAAATATTGGTATGTAGAATGTTTTCATGGTATTTTATATGGAATAAGATAACAAACTTTTGCTCTATTTACAGACCAGAAAGTATTACCCGAATTCCCACTTATCCCGGCATCTCGAGGTTTCTGCATAACTCTCCGCAAGACTCTAACAACGTTCAAATCAGTGCTCATTAAAAAAAGTATAATACAGAGGTTGGATGAATGGCAGGACAATGAAAATACAGAGTTAATGAATAATACCACAAATCAGTGCCAAGAAACATCTAAATCTGTTGATAGTAAAATAACAGAATGTGACGGGAGTAGTAGTAACAGCAATAGTAACAGCAATACGGAAGAAAATAGCGAAAAGCCGACTTTAAATGGCAATCAATTCAAGGAAGCGATTTTATCTTCCTCAACGAATAATTTCGCCGTGATGCCGAGCGAAACGAAAAAAAATACTTCAAGCCAAAACACCAGCTAGCCACAAGGTAAAAGTAAGCATAAATTGAAATGCTTAGCCCGTTTAAATTATATAGCTATTCGGTAATAAAAGAGATATAAATATATATTTATTGGAGTGCATAGGTATATATATT
>NW_017259306.1:1549944-1552407 GCF_001594045.1 Atta colombica | reverse complement strand
ATACAGGGTGTCTTAAAATTCACAAATCAAAATAAAACAAGAAAATTTTCAAAAAATTAAATAAAAAAGTTATTTATAAATTTTTATTTCTCAAGTAGATGGCTGATGTCAATGAATTACGCGCGGCATGTATTAGTGAGCATTGATCAGCGCTCACTTCAGCACACTCATAAATAAGCATCTAAATATAGTCTCTAATTGGTTAGTTAAATCCTTATATTTAAAAAATTACTGTAAATAAAAAATTACAAATAACTTTTCATGAAGGCCAATGAAAGCAAATATTTAATTTTTTGAGGACCTTCTTGCTGTGATAGTTTGATTCGCAAATTCTATGACAATCTGTATGTATGTATATATGCATGTGTGTATGCATATGTATGTATTTATGTATGTATGTGTGTGCACACACACACACACACACACACACACACACAGAAGTTCCAGACTTCGCGTGATCCGTTAACAATAAATTCTTGAGATCACTTCAAGGCAAAAATCCTAATAATTATTGCAAATTCGAATTATATATAAAAATAAATAACTTTTATCTCAAACATTTTTTTTTAAATAATCTTGAAAGTAAATTTTGAAAAACTGAATTTTATTGTGATGAAGACCAATGAAAGCATATTCAGAAAAAAGACGAAAGTTTCTTACATTTTCCTACATGTCATTCGAATTTATAACAAAAAGTATCACAATTATTTTAAAAAGGATGACGCGGATGATTTGTAACATCCTATGTATGATGTGTGTGTGTGTGTGTGTGTGTGTGTGTGTGTGTGTGTGTGTAAACTATATATATGCATATATATATAACACACACACACACACACACACACATACACAATTAACTTATTGCATATGGAATTTTAAATCATACACACTATACACATTTGCGATATGTATGTATTGATGGTATTTAATAACGACGCGATAATTCCTAACAAAAACTCCATGACAATTGTTGCTCTACAGTTATAGAAATGTTTTGGGGAATAATTACAAGAATAACCATAGCGACACCGAAAAATGCGATAGTTCTAAAAGAAATGCAACGTGCGCACATGCACATATACGCACATACATACACGATTTCGTATACTATTTAGAACTGTTAAATTCATATTAATATCAGCATCAACGTAAAAAGAAAAAAGATACCTATGTAATATTGTTTCTCGCATTTAGTTCCATACTTTTAAAGTGAATTATGCATTGTCTGTGACAAATAAGGTAGCTTCAATTTCAATCTAGAATAAAGATATACATTGTATATACACACACTCACACACACACACACACACGTGTGTGTGTGTGTGTGTGTGTGGTATGTGTGTGTGTGTGTGTGTATGTAGTATACATACATATATGTAGTGCGAAAATATGAGCGAAATTTACATTTCTGTAAAAAAAAAAAAGAAAAAAAATGTGGAAGATAAAAATCCATAACAATATGAATTAATGAAAAGCCGCATTAGGATTTTAAAGGGTAATAATAAAACATCAATTTAACGCAGCGCATTTTTACGACTGCAATTTCATTAATAACTGTCGCAAGTAAATAGGTCGATTATTTCTGTCGAAATATATCTTGAAGTTATTATGCCATCCAAGTATTACAAATATTCTCAAGAGCTATGAAGTGACTTTAATCGCAAGCGTCGTATAACGTAGAAAAAAGAAATTCATATTTAGATGGGATCTCCACGGTGATCCGATATGAATTTTCTTAGTATACCATGTAAAGAATAGAAATTTAGAAAGAAATGCATTATCTTTCTGTCAATCTTCCTTTGGCGAGATTTTCCATATATTCGTCAGAGATAGATTCTCCTTTCATTCCTATTATTTTTCGAAGTATTATCGTGAGGAAGGACTGATCTGAATGTTTTATTTCAGTATGTAATGAGTTAATAATTATTAGTATTTAATATGTTAACTATAAGGAAACTCACTTTTAAATTAGAAGTATCTCCTTCTAATTTTGATTTGTGAATATGGTGTTTTCTAAATGAAAATAAAGGACACATATTTTTTTATAAGGATACAATCACACTTTTAAGTGCACTTTAAGGGATGCTTTGAAAAAAATCGATTTTTTTTTAAGCAAATATAAGATTTGTTCGCGTGCTCTAACATGTTGTAATATGCTCCTACCAGCTCTTACTCATTCCAACGCGCTTGATAGAGTGAATAGGAGTTATAGTAGGAGCATATTGGAGCTTGCGACGCGAACAAACCTATATATAATTGAAACTGTAAGAGATAAAAAAATATAGAAAAAACATTTTTAATTTTTATTTTTTATAAACAAAAGTTTGAAATGTAAATAAATTTTTTAAACCTTTTAAAAGTGTGATTGGATCTTTATAAAAAAAATGTTCCTTATTTTTGTCTAAACAACATATTCAGAGATTATCGAAATTAGAGAGGGACATGGGTTTTCTTGTAAGGTAC